>NW_026609824.1:327500-330000 GCF_029499605.1 Hyla sarda
GAGAGAGATGGAAATACTTTTTTAAACATGTTTTCACCTCATTTTTACCTTCTTTTTTTCTTCTCTCCATGTTTTCCTTCTTTCCTATGCTGCTGCTTCTTCTTTTTCTTCTTTTTCAGACCCTATCATTGCACTATTGCTTATTCAATACCACCAGCAGATGGAGACACTATATTACAACATTAGTTGTGAGCAGCAGTTTGTACAAACAAATGCCTCATAGCTGATGTCCTATCCACCTAGGCACATAGGCACCACCTATTGTCTATTGCCTGCAGTAGGGGCCCACTGGACTAGCCAGCAAGCAGCTGCAGCAAATAAACAGATAATCTTTCTTTCCAACACTGAAACCTGGTGGTGCATTTAATATATGCTATCAGATAGGGGACATATCAGATATTAAACTGATATAAACAGACACCACATTTGATACCAGCCAAAAGGAAGGATGAGAAGTGATAACTGTGAAAGGGGAGGAACCAACGCTGTCCCCTTCACATGCACCATCATTACTTGTAGGAAGGGAGGCTGGCTGGCAGCCTCCCATACACACTCTGGCTGGGTGGCAGTCACCCACCAGTACACACAGCAGACCCTAAACCCATATCATTATTGCTAAGCAGGAAGATGGGAGTCCATTTCACTCTGATGGACCATTTTTAAATGCAATCCATAACCTGGCTTTGGCAGGAACCCTTCTTACTCCTCCTACTTGCATTTGATACTGGGTTTAGGATCTGCATAGGAAACACACACACACACACACACACACACACACACACACATACAAGCACACACTTACCTGTGTTGCCTGCTGACGCCTCCTTGGCTGTCCCCAAACGGTATAAAACCAACAGCCACGGGAAGCTGTAAGGATAGAGGACATACCTGCATCCTATTGGACTCACTTGTCTTGGTTAAATCCAACTTATTTGACAACCTATGGTGCTGCTACTTCTGCTCATGGCAGTGCTGCTTCTGACAAGGCTGTTCTTTGGTGGGCCTAGGCGACATCACAATCTCCATGGTTACATACACAACAAAGGTCAGATGTTGTTTACACCTGGCCATGCCAGTGGTATTGCGTAGCATATCCCAGTGCTAAGGGTCCTGGGTGCAACAATCTTTCAATGGGGAATAGCCGCACTGAGTTTGTCAAGTGCACCCATGTTTGCAACTCCAACAATACACACATATGTATGTATGTATGTGTGTATGTGTGTATGTGTGTATGTGTGTATGTATGTCTATCTATCTATCTATCCACCCATCTATCTCTATATATATTTATCTCTCTCTCTCTCTATATGTATATATATATATATATATATATATATATAAGTTTTTTTTCTTTTAAATATATATATATATATATATATATATATATATATATACATATAGAGAGAGAGAGAGATGGAAATACTTTTTTAAACATGTTTTCACCTCATTTTTACCTTCTTTTTTTCTTCTCTCCATGTTTTCCTTCTTTCCTATGCTGCTGCTTCTTATTTTTCTTCTTTTTCAGACCCTATCATTGCACTATTGCTTATTCAATACCACCAGCAGATGGAGACACTATATTACAACATTAGTTGTGAGCAGCAGTTTGTACAAACAAATGCCTCATAGCTGATGTCCTATCCACCTAGGCACATAGGCACCACCTATTGTCTATTGCCTGCAGTAGGGGCCCACTGGACTAGCCAGCAAGCAGCTGCAGCAAATAAACAGATAATCTTTCTTTCCAACACTGAAACCTGGTGGTGCATTTAATATATGCTATCAGATAGGGGACATATCAGATATTAAACTGATATAAACAGACACCACATTTGATACCAGCCAAAAGGAAGGATGAGAAGTGATAACTGTGAAAGGGGAGGAACCAACGCTGTCCCCTTCACATGCACCATCATTACTTGTAGGAAGGGAGGCTGGCTGGCAGCCTCCCATACACACTCTGGCTGGGTGGCAGTCACCCACCAGTACACACAGCAGACCCTAAACCCATATCATTATTGCTAAGCAGGAAGATGGGAGTCCATTTCACTCTGATGGACCATTTTTAAATGCAATCCATAACCTGGCTTTGGCAGGAACCCTTCTTACTCCTCCTACTTGCATTTGATACTGGGTTTAGGATCTGCATAGGAAACACACACACACACACACACACACACACAAGCACACACTTACCTGTGTTGCCTGCTGACGCCTCCTTGGCTGTCCCCAAACGGTATAAAACCAACAGGCACGGGAAGCTGTAAGGATAGAGGACATACCTGCATCCTATTGGACTCACTTGTCTTGGTTAAATCCAACTTATTTGACAACCTATGGTGCTGCTACTTCTGCTCATGGCAGTGCTGCTTCTGACAAGGCTGTTCTTTGGTGGGCCTAGGCGACATCACAATCTCCATGGTTACATACACAACAAAGGTCAGATGTTGTTTACACCTGGCCATGCCAGTGGTATTGAGTAGCATATCCCAGTGCTAAG
>NW_026609824.1:337500-342500 GCF_029499605.1 Hyla sarda
TCTTTTTTTCTTCTCTCCATGTTTTCCTTCTTTCCTATGCTGCTGCTTCTTCTTTTTCTTCTTTTTCAGACCCTATCATTGCACTATTGCTTATTCAATACCACCAGCAGATGGAGACACTATATTACAACATTAGTTGTGAGCAGCAGTTTGTACAAACAAATGCCTCATAGCTGATGTCCTATCCACCTAGGCACATAGGCACCACCTATTGTCTATTGCCTGCAGTAGGGGCCCACTGGACTAGCCAGCAAGCAGCTGCAGCAAATAAACAGATAATCTTTCTTTCCAACACTGAAACCTGGTGGTGCATTTAATATATGCTATCAGATAGGGGACATATCAGATATTAAACTGATATAAACAGACACCACATTTGATACCAGCCAAAAGGAAGGATGAGAAGTGATAACTGTGAAAGGGGAGGAACCAACGCTGTCCCCTTCACATGCACCATCATTACTTGTAGGAAGGGAGGCTGGCTGGCAGCCTCCCATACACACTCTGGCTGGGTGGCAGTCACCCACCAGTACACACAGCAGACCCTAAACCCATATCATTATTGCTAAGCAGGAAGATGGGAGTCCATTTCACTCTGATGGACCATCTTTAAATGCAATCCATAACCTGGCTTTGGCAGGAACCCTTCTTACTCCTCCTACTTGCATTTGATACTGGGTTTAGGATCTGCATAGGAAACACACACACACACACACACACACACACATACAAGCACACACTTACCTGTGTTGCCTGCTGACGCCTCCTTGGCTGTCCCCAAATGGTATAAAACCAACAGCCACGGGAAGCTGTAAGGATAGAGGACATACCTGCATCCTATTGGACTCACTTGTCTTGGTTAAATCCAACTTATTTGACAACCTATGGTGCTGCTACTTCTGCTCATGGCAGTGCTGCTTCTGACAAGGCTGTTCTTTGGTGGGCCTAGGCGACATCACAATCTCCATGGTTACATACACAACAAAGGTCAGATGTTGTTTACACCTGGCCATGCCAGTGGTATTGAGTAGCATATCCCAGTGCTAAGGGTCCTGGGTGCAACAATCTTTCAATGGGGAATAGCCGCACTGAGTTTGTCAAGTGCACCCATGTTTGCAACTCCAACAATACACACATATGTATGTATGTATGTATGTGTGTATGTGTGTATGTGTGTATGTGTGTATGTATGTCTATCTATCTATCTATCTATCTATCTATCTATCTATCTATCCATCCATCTATCCACCCATCTATCTCTATATATATTTATCTCTCTCTCTCTATATGTATATATATATATATATATAATTTTTTTTTCTTTTAAATATATATATATATATATATATATATATATATATATATATGTATATACATAGAGAGAGAGAGATGGAAATACTTTTTTAAACATGTTTTCACCTCATTTTTACCTTCTTTTTTTCTTCTCTCCATGTTTTCCTTCTTTCCTATGCTGCTGCTTCTTATTTTTCTTCTTTTTCAGACCCTATCATTGCACTATTGCTTATTCAATACCACCAGCAGATGGAGACACTATATTACAACATTAGTTGTGAGCAGCAGTTTGTACAAACAAATGCCTCATAGCTGATGTCCTATCCACCTAGGCACATAGGCACCACCTATTGTCTATTGCCTGCAGTAGGGGCCCACTGGACTAGCCAGCAAGCAGCTGCAGCAAATAAACAGATAATCTTTCTTTCCAACACTGAAACCTGGTGGTGCATTTAATATATGCTATCAAATAGGGGACATATCAGATATTAAACTGATATAAACAGACACCACATTTGATACCAGCCAAAAGGAAGGATGAGAAGTGATAACTGTGAAAGGGGAGGAACCAACGCTGTCCCCTTCACATGCACCATCATTACTTGTAGGAAGGGAGGCTGGCTGGCAGCCTCCCATACACACTCTGGCTGGGTGGCAGTCACCCACCAGTACACACAGCAGACCCTAAACCCATATCATTATTGCTAAGCAGGAAGATGGGAGTCCATTTCACTCTGATGGACCATTTTTAAATGCAATCCATAACCTGGCTTTGGCAGGAACCCTTCTTACTCCTCCTACTTGCATTTGATACTGGGTTTAGGATCTGCATAGGAAACACACACACACACACACACACACACATACACATACAAGCACACACTTACCTGTGTTGCCTGCTGACGCCTCCTTGGCTGTCCCCAAACGGTATAAAACCAACAGCCACGGGAAGCTGTAAGGATAGAGGACATACCTGCATCCTATTGGACTCACTTGTCTTGGTTAAATCCAACTTATTTGACAACCTATGGTGCTGCTACTTCTGCTCATGGCAGTGCTGCTTCTGACAAGGCTGTTCTTTGGTGGGCCTAGGCGACATCACAATCTCCATGGTTACATACACAACAAAGGTCAGATGTTGTTTACACCTGGCCATGCCAGTGGTATTGAGTAGCATATCCCAGTGCTAAGGGTCCTGGGTGCAACAATCTTTCAATGGGGAATAGCCGCACTGAGTTTGTCAAGTGCACCCATGTTTGCAACTCCAACAATACACACATATGTGTGTATGTGTGTATGTATGTCTATCTATCTATCTATCTATCCACCCATCTATCTCTATATATATTTATCTCTCTCTCTCTCTATATATGTATATATATATATATATATATAATTTTTTTTTCTTTTAAATATATATATATATATATATATATATATATATGTATATACATATAGAGAGAGAGAGAGATGGAAATACTTTTTTAAACATGTTTTCACCTCATTTTTACCTTCTTTTTTTCTTCTCTCCATGTTTTCCTTCTTTCCTATGCTGCTGCTTCTTATTTTTCTTCTTTTTCAGACCCTATCATTGCACTATTGCTTATTCAATACCACCAGCAGATGGAGACACTATATTACAACATTAGTTGTGAGCAGCAGTTTGTACAAACAAATGCCTCATAGCTGATGTCCTATCCACCTAGGCACCACCTATTGTCTATTGCCTGCAGTAGGGGCCCACTGGACTAGCCAGCAAACAGCTGCAGCAAATAAACAGATAATCTTTCTTTCCAACACTGAAACCTGGTGGTGCATTTAATATATGCTATCAGATAGGGGACATATCAGATATTAAACTGATATAAACAGACACCACATTTGATACCAGCCAAAAGGAAGGATGAGAAGTGATAACTGTGAAAGGGGAGGAACCAACGCTGTCCCCTTCACATGCACAATCATTACTTGTAGGAAGGGAGGCTGGCTGGCAGCCTCCCATACACACTCTGGCTGGGTGGCAGTCACCCACCAGTACACACAGCAGACCCTAAACCCATATCATTATTGCTAAGCAGGAAGATGGGAGTCCATTTCACTCTGATGGACCATTTTTAAATGCAATCCATAACCTGGCTTTGGCAGGAACCCTTCTTACTCCTCCTACTTGCATTTGATACTGGGTTTAGGATCTGCATAGGAAACACACACACACACACACACACACACACACATACAAGCACACACTTACCTGTGTTGCCTGCTGACGCCTTCTTGGCTGTCCCCAAATGGTATAAAACCAACAGCCACGGGAAGCTGTAAGGATAGAGGACATACCTGCATCCTATTGGACTCACTTGTCTTGGTTAAATCCAACTTATTTGACAACCTATGGTGCTGCTACTTCTGCTCATGGCAGTGCTGCTTCTGACAAGGCTGTTCTTTGGTGGGCCTAGGCGACATCACAATCTCCATGGTTACATACACAACAAAGGTCAGATGTTGTTTACACCTGGCCATGCCAGTGGTATTGAGTAGCATATCCCAGTGCTAAGGGTCCTGGGTGCAACAATCTTTCAATGGGGAATAGCCGCACTGAGTTTGTCAAGTGCACCCATGTTTGCAACTCCAACAATACACATATATGTATGTATGTGTGTATGTGTGTATGTGTGTATGTGTGTATGTATGTCTATCTATCTATCTATCTATCTATCTATCTATCTATCTATCTATCTATCCATCCACCCATCTATCTCTATATATATTTATCTCTCTCTCTCTATATGTATATATATATATATATATATAATTTTTTTTTCTTTTAAATATATATATATATATATATATATATATGTATATACATATAGAGAGAGAGAGAGAGAGATGGAAATACTTTTTTAAACATGTTTTCACCTCATTTTTACCTTCTTTTTTTCTTCTCTCCATGTTTTCCTTCTTTCCTATGCTGCTGCTTCTTATTTTTCTTCTTTTTCAGACCCTATCATTGCACTATTGCTTATTCAATACCACCAGCAGATGGAGACACTATATTACAACATTAGTTGTGAGCAGCAGTTTGTACAAACAAATGCCTCATAGCTGATGTCCTATCCACCTAGGCACCACCTATTGTCTATTGACTGCAGTAGGGGCCCACTGGACTAGCCAGCAAACAGCTGCAGCAAATAAACAGATAATCTTTCTTTCCAACACTGAAACCTGGTGGTGCATTTAACATATGCTATCAGATAGGGGACATATAAGATATTAAACTGATATAAACAGACACCACATTTGATACCAGCCAAAAGGAAGGATGAGAAGTGATAACTGTGAAAGGGGAGGAACCAACGCTGTCCCCTTCACATGCACCATCATTACTTGTAGGAAGGGAGGCTGGCTGGCAGCCTCCCATACACACTCTGGCTGGGTGGCAGTCACCCACCAGTACACACAGCAGACCCTAAACCCATATCATTATTGCTAAGCAGGAAGATGGGAGTCCATTTCACTCTGATGGACCATTTTTAAATGCAATCCATAACCTGGCTTTGGCAGGAACCCTTCTTACTCCTCCTACTTGCATTTGATACTGGGTTTAGGATCTGCATAGGAAACACACACACACACACACACACACACACACATACACATACAAGCACACACTTACCTGTGTTGCCTGCTGACGCCTCCTTGGCTGTCCC
>NW_026609824.1:345000-365000 GCF_029499605.1 Hyla sarda
GGAACCAACGCTGTCCCCTTCACATGCACCATCATTACTTGTAGGAAGGGAGGCTGGCTGGCAGCCTCCCATACACACTCTGGCTGGGTGGCAGTCACCCACCAGTACACACAGCAGACCCTAAACCCATATCATTATTGCTAAGCAGGAAGATGGGAGTCCATTTCACTCTGATGGACCATTTTTAAATGCAATCCATAACCTGGCTTTGGCAGGAACCCTTCTTACTCCTCCTACTTGCATTTGATACTGGGTTTAGGATCTGCATAGGAAACACACACACACACACACACACACATACAAGCACACACTTACCTGTGTTGCCTGCTGACGCCTCCTTGGCTGTCCCCAAACGGTATAAAACCAACAGCCACGGGAAGCTGTAAGGATAGAGGACATACCTGCATCCTATTGGACTCACTTGTCTTGGTTAAATCCAACTTATTTGACAACCTATGGTGCTGCTACTTCTGCTCATGGCAGTGCTGCTTCTGACAAGGCTGTTCTTTGGTGGGCCTAGGCGACATCACAATCTCCATGGTTACATACACAACAAAGGTCAGATGTTGTTTACACCTGGCCATGCCAGTGGTATTGAGTAGCATATCCCAGTGCTAAGGGTCCTGGGTGCAACAATCTTTCAATGGGGAATAGCCGCACTGAGTTTGTCAAGTGCACCCATGTTTGCAACTCCAACAATACACACATATGTATGTATGTATGTACGTATGTGTGTATGTCTGTCTGTCTGTCTGTCTGTCTGTCTATCTATCTATCTATCTATCTATCTATCTATCTATCTATCCATCCATCCATCTATCCATCCATCTATCCACCCATCTATCTCTATATAACTGTGAAAGGGGAGGAACCAACGCTGTCCCCTTCACATGCACCATCATTACTTGTAGGAAGGGAGGCTGGCTGGCAGCCTCCCATACACACTCTGGCTGGGTGGCAGTCACCCACCAGTACACACAGCAGACCCTAAACCCATATCATTATTGCTAAGCAGGAAGATGGGAGTCCATTTCACTCTGATGGACCATTTTTAAATGCAATCCATAACCTGGCTTTGGCAGGAACCCTTCTTACTCCTCCTACTTGCATTTGATACTGGGTTTAGGATCTGCATAGGAAACACACACACACACACACACACACACATACAAGCACACACTTACCTGTGTTGCCTGCTGACGCCTCCTTGGCTGTCCCCAAACGGTATAAAACAAACAGCCACGGGAAGCTGTAAGGATAGAGGACATACCTGCATCCTATTGGACTCACTTGTCTTGGTTAAATCCAACTTATTTGACAACCTATGGTGCTGCTACTTCTGCTCATGGCAGTGCTGCTTCTGACAAGGCTGTTCTTTGGTGGGCCTAGGCGACATCACAATCTCCATGGTTACATACACAACAAAGGTCAGATGTTGTTTACACCTGGCCATGCCAGTGGTATTGAGTAGCATATCCCAGTGCTAAGGGTCCTGGGTGCAACAATCTTTCAATGGGGAATAGCCGCACTGAGTTTGTCAAGTGCACCCATGTTTGCAACTCCAACAATACACACATATGTATGTATGTGTGTATGTGTGTATGTGTGTATGTGTGTATGTATGTCTATCTATCTATCTATCTATCTATCTATCTATCCACCCATCTATCTCTATATATATTTATCTCTCTCTCTCTCTCTATATATATATATATATATATATATATATATATACATATATATATATATATATATAATTTTTTCTTCTTTTAAATATATATATATATATATATATGTATATACATATAGAGAGAGAGAGAGAGAGAGAGAGAGATGGAAATACTTTTTTAAACATGTTTTCACCTCATTTTTACCTTCTTTTTTTCTTCTCTCCATGTTTTCCTTCTTTCCTATGCTGCTGCTTCTTATTTTTCTTCTTTTTCAGACCCTATCATTGCACTATTGCTTATTCAATACCACCAGCAGATGGAGACACTATATTACAACATTAGTTGTGAGCAGCAGTTTGTACAAACAAATGCCTCATAGCTGATGTCCTATCCACCTATGCACATAGGCACCACCTATTGTCTATTGCCTGCAGTAGGGGCCCACTGGACTAGCCAGCAAGCAGCTGCAGCAAATAAACAGATAATCTTTCTTTCCAACACTGAAACCTGGTGGTGCATTTAATATATGCTATCAGATAGGGGACATATCAGATATTAAACTGATATAAACAGACACCACATTTGATACCAGCCAAAAGGAAGGATGAGAAGTGATAACTGTGAAAGGGGAGGAACCAACGCTGTCCCCTTCACATGCACCATCATTACTTGTAGGAAGGGAGGCTGGCTGGCAGCCTCCCATACACACTCTGGCTGGGTGGCAGTCACCCACCAGTACACACAGCAGACCCTAAACCCATATCATTATTGCTAAGCAGGAAGATGGGAGTCCATTTCACTCTGATGGACCATTTTTAAATGCAATCCATAACCTGGCTTTGGCAGGAACCCTTCTTACTCCTCCTACTTGCATTTGATACTGGGTTTAGGATCTGCATAGGAAACACACACACACACACACACACACACACACATACAAGCACACACTTACCTGTGTTGCCTGCTGACGCCTCCTTGGCTGTCCCCAAACGGTATAAAACCAACAGCCACGGGAAGCTGTAAGGATAGAGGACATACCTGCATCCTATTGGACTCACTTGTCTTGGTTAAATCCAACTTATTTGACAACCTATGGTGCTGCTACTTCTGCTCATGGCAGTGCTGCTTCTGACAAGGCTGTTCTTTGGTGGGCCTAGGCGACATCACAATCTCCATGGTTACATACACAACAAAGGTCAGATGTTGTTTACACCTGGCCATGCCAGTGGTATTGAGTAGCATATCCCAGTGCTAAGGGTCCTGGGTGCAACAATCTTTCAATGGGGAATAGCCGCACTGAGTTTGTCAAGTGCACCCATGTTTGCAACTCCAACAATACACACATATGTATGTATGTATGTGTGTATGTGTGTATGTGTGTATGTGTGTATGTGTGTATGTGTGTATGTGTGTATGTGTGTATGTATGTCTATCTATCTATCTATCTATCCATCTATCCACCCATCTATCTCTATATATATTTATCTCTCTCTCTCTATATGTATATATATATATATATATATATATATATATAATTTTTTTTTCTTTTAAATATATATATATATATATATATATATATATGTATATACATAGAGAGAGAGAGAGAGAGAGAGAGAGATGGAAATACTTTTTTAAACATGTTTTCACCTAATTTTTACCTTCTTTTTTTCTTCTCTCCATGTTTTCCTTCTTTCCTATGCTGCTGCTTCTTATTTTTCTTCTTTTTCAGACCCTATCATTGCACTATTGCTTATTCAATACCACCAGCAGATGGAGACACTATATTACAACATTAGTTGTGAGCAGCAGTTTGTACAAACAAATGCCTCATAGCTGATGTCCTATCCACCTAGGCACATAGGCACCACCTATTGTCTATTGCCTGCAGTAGGGGCCCACTGGACTAGCCAGCAAACAGATGCAGCAAAGAAACAGATAATCTTTCTTTCCAACACTGATACCTGGTGGTGCATTTAATATATGCTATCAGATAGGGGACATATCAGATATTAAACTGATATAAACAGACACCACATTTGATACCAGCCAAAAGGAAGGATGAGAAGTGATAACTGTGAAAGGGGAGGAACCAACGCTGTCCCCTTCACATGCACCATCATTACTTGTAGGAAGGGAGGCTGGCTGGCAGCCTCCCATACACACTCTGGCTGGGTGGCAGTCACCCACCAGTACACACAGCAGACCCTAAACCCATATCATTATTGCTAAGCAGGAAGATGGGAGTCCATTTCACTCTGATGGACCATTTTTAAATGCAATCCATAACCTGGCTTTGGCAGGAACCCTTCTTACTCCTCCTACTTGCATTTGATACTGGGTTTAGGATCTGCATAGGAAACACACACACACACACACACACACATACAAGCACACACTTACCTGTGTTGCCTGCTGACGCCTCCTTGGCTGTCCCCAAATGGTATAAAACCAACAGCCACGGGAAGCTGTAAGGATAGAGGACATACCTGCATCCTATTGGACTCACTTGTCTTGGTTAAATCCAACTTATTTGACAACCTATGGTGCTGCTACTTCTGCTCATGGCAGTGCTGCTTCTGACAAGGCTGTTCTTTGGTGGGCCTAGGCGACATCACAATCTCCATGGTTACATACACAACAAAGGTCAGATGTTGTTTACACCTGGCCATGCCAGTGGTATTGAGTAGCATATCCCAGTGCTAAGGGTCCTGGGTGCAACAATCTTTCAATGGGGAATAGCCGCACTGAGTTTGTCAAGTGCACCCATGTTTGCAACTCCAACAATACACACATATGTATGTATGTATGTATGTATGTGTGTATGTGTGTATGTGTGTATGTGTGTATGTGTGTATGTATGTCTATCTATCTATCTATCTATCTATCTATCTATCTATCTATCCACCCATCTATCTCTATATATATTTATCTCTCTCTCTCTCTCTATATGTATATATATATATATATATAAGTTTTTTTTCTTTTAAATATATATATATATATATATATACATATAGAGAGAGAGAGAGATGGAAATACTTTTTTAAACATGTTTTCACCTCATTTTTACCTTCTTTTTTTCTTCTCTCCATGTTTTCCTTCTTTCCTATGCTGCTGCTTCTTATTTTTCTTCTTTTTCAGACCCTATCATTGCACTATTGCTTATTCAATACCACCAGCAGATGGGGACACTATATTACTACATTAGTTGTGAGCAGCAGTTTGTACAAACAAATGCCTCATAGCTGATGTCCTATCCACCTAGGCACATAGGCACCACCTATTGTCTATTGCCTGCAGTAGGGGCCCACTGGACTAGCCAGCAAGCAGCTGCAGCAAATAAACAGATAATCTTTCTTTCCAACACTGAAACCTGGTGGTGCATTTAATATATGCTATCAGATAGGGGACATATCAGATATTAAACTGATATAAACAGACACCACATTTGATACCAGCCAAAAGGAAGGATGAGAAGTGATAACTGTGAAAGGGGAGGAACCAACGCTGTCCCCTTCACATGCACCATCATTACTTGTAGGAAGGGAGGCTGGCTGGCAGCCTCCCATACACACTCTGGCTGGGTGGCAGTCACCCACCAGTACACACAGCAGACCCTAAACCCATATCATTATTGCTAAGCAGGAAGATGGGAGTCCATTTCACTCTGATGGACCATTTTTAAATGCAATCCATAACCTGGCTTTGGCAGGAACCCTTCTTACTCCTCCTACTTGCATTTGATACTGGGTTTAGGATCTGCATAGGAAACACACACACACACACACACTTACCTGTGTTGCCTGCTGACGCCTCCTTGGCTGTCCCCAAACGGTATAAAACCAACAGGCACGGGAAGCTGTAAGGATAGAGGACATACCTGCATCCTATTGGACTCACTTGTCTTGGTTAAATCCAACTTATTTGACAACCTATGGTGCTGCTACTTCTGCTCATGGCAGTGCTGCTTCTGACAAGGCTGTTCTTTGGTGGGCCTAGGCGACATCACAATCTCCATGGTTACATACACAACAAAGGTCAGATGTTGTTTACACCTGGCCATGCCAGTGGTATTGAGTAGCATATCCCAGTGCTAAGGGTCCTGGGTGCAACAATCTTTCAATGGGGAATAGCCGCACTGAGTTTGTCAAGTGCACCCATGTTTGCAACTCCAACAATACACACATATGTATGTATGTATGTATGTATGTGTGTATGTGTGTATGTGTGTATGTGTGTATGTGTGTATGTGTGTATGTATGTCTATCTATCTATCCACCCATCTATCTCTATATATATTTATCTCTCTCTCTCTCTCTCTCTCTCTATATGTATATATATATATATATATATATATATATATATATATATATAATTTTTTTTTCTTTTAAATATATATATATATATATATATATATATATATATATATATATATATATATGTATATACATATATATAGAGAGAGAGATGGAAATACTTTTTTAAACATGTTTTCACCTCATTTTTACCTTCTTTTTTTCTTCTCTCCATGTTTTCCTTCTTTCCTATGCTGCTGCTTCTTATTTTTCTTCTTTTTCAGACCCTATCATTGCACTATTGCTTATTCAATACCACCAGCAGATGGAGACACTATATTACAACATTAGTTGTGAGCAGCAGTTTGTACAAACAAATGCCTCATAGCTGATGTCCTATCCACCTAGGCACATAGGCACCACCTATTGTCTATTGCCTGCAGTAGGGGCCCACTGGACTAGCCAGCAAGCAGCTGCAGCAAATAAACAGATAATCTTTCTTTCCAACACTGAAACCTGGTGGTGCATTTAATATATGCTATCAGATAGGGGACATATCAGATATTAAACTGATATAAACAGACACCACATTTGATACCAGCCAAAAGGAAGGATGAGAAGTAATAACTGTGAAAGGGGAGGAACCAACGCTGTCCCCTTCACATGCACCATCATTACTTGTAGGAAGGGAGGCTGGCTGGCAGCCTCCCATACACACTCTGGCTGGGTGGCAGTCACCCACCAGTACACACAGCAGACCCTAAACCCATATCATTATTGCTAAGCAGGAAGATGGGAGTCCATTTCACTCTGATGGACCATTTTTAAATGCAATCCATAACCTGGCTTTGGCAGGAACCCTTCTTACTCCTCCTACTTGCATTTGATACTGGGTTTAGGATCTGCATAGGAAACACACACACACACACACATACAAGCACACACTTACCTGTGTTGCCTGCTGACGCCTCCTTGGCTGTCCCCAAACGGTATAAAACCAACAGCCACGGGAAGCTGTAAGGATAGAGGACATACCTGCATCCTATTGGACTCACTTGTCTTGGTTAAATCCAACTTATTTGACAACCTATGGTGCTGCTACTTCTGCTCATGGCAGTGCTGCTTCTGACAAGGCTGTTCTTTGGTGGGCCTAGGCGACATCACAATCTCCATGGTTACATACACAACAAAGGTCAGATGTTGTTTACACCTGGCCATGCCAGTGGTATTGAGTAGCATATCCCAGTGCTAAGGGTCCTGGGTGCAACAATCTTTCAATGGGGAATAGCCGCACTGAGTTTGTCAAGTGCACCCATGTTTGCAACTCCAACAATACACACATATGTATGTATGTATGTGTGTATGTGTGTATGTGTGTATGTGTGTATGTATGTCTATCTATCTATCTATCTATCCACCCATCTATCTCTATATATATTTATCTCTCTCTCTCTCTATATGTATATATATATATATATATATATATATATATAATTTTTTTTTCTTTTAAATATATATATATATATATATATATATATATATGTATATACATATAGAGAGAGAGAGAGAGATGGAAATACTTTTTTAAACATGTTTTCACCTCATTTTTACCTTCTTTTTTTCTTCTCTCCATGTTTTCCTTCTTTCCTATGCTGCTGCTTCTTATTTTTCTTCTTTTTCAGACCCTATCATTGCACTATTGCTTATTCAATACCACCAGCAGATGGAGACACTATATTACAACATTAGTTGTGAGCAGCAGTTTGTACAAACAAATGCCTCATAGCTGATGTCCTATCCACCTAGGCACATAGGCACCACCTATTGTCTATTGCCTGCAGTAGGGGCCCACTGGACTAGCCAGCAAGCAGCTGCAGCAAATAAACAGATAATCTTTCTTTCCAACACTGAAACCTGGTGGTGCATTTAATATATGCTATCAGATAGGGGACATATCAGATATTAAACTGATATAAACAGACACCACATTTGATACCAGCCAAAAGGAAGGATGAGAAGTGATAACTGTGAAAGGGGAGGAACCAACGCTGTCCCCTTCACATGCACCATCATTACTTGTAGGAAGGGAGGCTGGCTGGCAGCCTCCCATACACACTCTGGCTGGGTGGCAGTCACCCACCAGTACACACAGCAGACCCTAAACCCATATCATTATTGCTAAGCAGGAAGATGGGAGTCCATTTCACTCTGATGGACCATTTTTAAATGCAATCCATAACCTGGCTTTGGCAGGAACCCTTCTTACTCCTCCTACTTGCATTTGATACTGGGTTTAGGATCTGCATAGGAAACACACACACACACACACACACACACACACACACACACACACACACACATACAAGCACACACTTACCTGTGTTGCCTGCTGACGCCTCCTTGGCTGTCCCCAAACGGTATAAAACCAACAGCCACGGGAAGCTGTAAGGATAGAGGACATACCTGCATCCTATTGGACTCACTTGTCTTGGTTAAATCCAACTTATTTGACAACCTATGGTGCTGCTACTTCTGCTCATGGCAGTGCTGCTTCTGACAAGGCTGTTCTTTGGTGGGCCTAGGCGACATCACAATCTCCATGGTTACATACACAACAAAGGTCAGATGTTGTTTACACCTGGCCATGCCAGTGGTATTGCGTAGCATATCCCAGTGCTAAGGGTCCTGGGTGCAACAATCTTTCAATGGGGAATAGCCGCACTGAGTTTGTCAAGTGCACCCATGTTTGCAACTCCAACAATACACACATATGTATGTATGTATGTGTGTATGTGTGTATGTGTGTATGTATGTCTATCTATCTATCTATCTATCTATCTATCTATCTATCTATCTATCCACCCATCTATCTCTATATATATTTATCTCTCTCTCTCTCTATATGTATATATATATATATATATATATAAGTTTTTTTTCTTTTAAATATATATATATATATATATATATATATATATACATATAGAGAGAGAGAGAGATGGAAATACTTTTTTAAACATGTTTTCACCTCATTTTTACCTTCTTTTTTTCTTCTCTCCATGTTTTCCTTCTTTCCTATGCTGCTGCTTCTTATTTTTCTTCTTTTTCAGACCCTATCATTGCACTATTGCTTATTCAATACCACCAGCAGATGGAGACACTATATTACAACATTAGTTGTGAGCAGCAGTTTGTACAAACAAATGCCTCATAGCTGATGTCCTATCCACCTAGGCACATAGGCACCACCTATTGTCTATTGCCTGCAGTAGGGGCCCACTGGACTAGCCAGCAAGCAGCTGCAGCAAATAAACAGATAATCTTTCTTTCCAACACTGAAACCTGGTGGTGCATTTAATATATGCTATCAGATAGGGGACATATCAGATATTAAACTGATATAAACAGACACCACATTTGATACCAGCCAAAAGGAAGGATGAGAAGTGATAACTGTGAAAGGGGAGGAACCAACGCTGTCCCCTTCACATGCACCATCATTACTTGTAGGAAGGGAGGCTGGCTGGCAGCCTCCCATACACACTCTGGCTGGGTGGCAGTCACCCACCAGTACACACAGCAGACCCTAAACCCATATCATTATTGCTAAGCAGGAAGATGGGAGTCCATTTCACTCTGATGGACCATTTTTAAATGCAATCCATAACCTGGCTTTGGCAGGAACCCTTCTTACTCCTCCTACTTGCATTTGATACTGGGTTTAGGATCTGCATAGGAAACACACACACACACACACACACACACACACACATACAAGCACACACTTACCTGTGTTGCCTGCTGACGCCTCCTTGGCTGTCCCCAAACGGTATAAAACCAACAGGCACGGGAAGCTGTAAGGATAGAGGACATACCTGCATCCTATTGGACTCACTTGTCTTGGTTAAATCCAACTTATTTGACAACCTATGGTGCTGCTACTTCTGCTCATGGCAGTGCTGCTTCTGACAAGGCTGTTCTTTGGTGGGCCTAGGCGACATCACAATCTCCATGGTTACATACACAACAAAGGTCAGATGTTGTTTACACCTGGCCATGCCAGTGGTATTGAGTAGCATATCCCAGTGCTAAGGGTCCTGGGTGCAACAATCTTTCAATGGGGAATAGCCGCACTGAGTTTGTCAAGTGCACCCATGTTTGCAACTCCAACAATACACACATATGTATGTATGTATGTATGTATGTGTGTATGTGTGTATGTGTGTATGTATGTCTATCTATCTATCTATCTATCCACCCATCTATCTCTATATATATTTATCTCTCTCTCTCTCTCTATATGTATATATATATATATATAATTTTTTTTTCTTTTAAATATATATATATATATATATATATATATACATATAGAGAGAGAGAGAGATGGAAATACTTTTTTAAACATGTTTTCACCTCATTTTTACCTTCTTTTTTTCTTCTCTCCATGTTTTCCTTCTTTCCTATGCTGCTGCTTCTTATTTTTCTTCTTTTTCAGACCCTATCATTGCACTATTGCTTATTCAATACCACCAGCAGATGGGGACACTATATTACTACATTAGTTGTGAGCAGCAGTTTGTACAAACAAATGCCTCATAGCTGATGTCCTATCCACCTAGGCACATAGGCACCACCTATTGTCTATTGCCTGCAGTAGGGGCCCACTGGACTAGCCAGCAAGCAGCTGCAGCAAATAAACAGATAATCTTTCTTTCCAACACTGAAACCTGGTGGTGCATTTAATATATGCTATCAGATAGGGGACATATCAGATATTAAACTGATATAAACAGACACCACATTTGATACCAGCCAAAAGGAAGGATGAGAAGTGATAACTGTGAAAGGGGAGGAACCAACGCTGTCCCCTTCACATGCACCATCATTACTTGTAGGAAGGGAGGCTGGCTGGCAGCCTCCCATACACACTCTGGCTGGGTGGCAGTCACCCACCAGTACACACAGCAGACCCTAAACCCATATCATTATTGCTAAGCAGGAAGATGGGAGTCCATTTCACTCTGATGGACCATTTTTAAATGCAATCCATAACCTGGCTTTGGCAGGAACCCTTCTTACTCCTCCTACTTGCATTTGATACTGGGTTTAGGATCTGCATAGGAAACACACACACACACACACACATATAAGCACACACTTACCTGTGTTGCCTGCTGACGCCTCCTTGGCTGTCCCCAAACGGTATAAAACCAACAGCCACGGGAAGCTGTAAGGATAGAGGACATACCTGCATCCTATTGGACTCACTTGTCTTGGTTAAATCCAACTTATTTGACAACCTATGGTGCTGCTACTTCTGCTCATGGCAGTGCTGCTTCTGACAAGGCTGTTCTTTGGTGGGCCTAGGCGACATCACAATCTCCATGGTTACATACACAACAAAGGTCAGATGTTGTTTACACCTGGCCATGCCAGTGGTATTGAGTAGCATATCCCAGTGCTAAGGGTCCTGGGTGCAACAATCTTTCAATGGGGAATAGCCGCACTGAGTTTGTCAAGTGCACCCATGTTTGCAACTCCAACAATACACACATATGTATGTATGTATGTATGTGTGTATGTGTGTATGTGTGTATGTGTGTATGTATGTCTATCTATCTATCTATCTATCTATCTATCCACCCATCTATCTCTATATATATTTATCTCTCTCTCTCTATATGTATATATATATATATATATATATATATAATTTTTTTTTCTTTTAAATATATATATATATATATATATATATATATATATATATATATATATATACATATAGAGAGAGAGAGAGAGAGATGGAAATACTTTTTTAAACATGTTTTCACCTCATTTTTACCTTCTTTTTTTCTTCTCTCCATGTTTTCCTTCTTTCCTATGCTGCTGCTTCTTATTTTTCTTCTTTTTCAGACCCTATCATTGCACTATTGCTTATTCAATACCACCAGCAGATGGAGACACTATATTACAACATTAGTTGTGAGCAGCAGTTTGTACAAACAAATGCCTCATAGCTGATGTCCTATCCACCTAGGCACATAGGCACCACCTATTGTCTATTGCCTGCAGTAGGGGCCCACTGGACTAGCCAGCAAGCAGCTGCAGCAAATAAACAGATAATCTTTCTTTCCAACACTGAAACCTGGTGGTGCATTTAATATATGCTATCAGATAGGGGACATATCAGATATTAAACTGATATAAACAGACACCACATTTGATACCAGCCAAAAGGAAGGATGAGAAGTAATAACTGTGAAAGGGGAGGAACCAACGCTGTCCCCTTCACATGCACCATCATTACTTGTAGGAAGGGAGGCTGGCTGGCAGCCTCCCATACACACTCTGGCTGGGTGGCAGTCACCCACCAGTACACACAGCAGACCCTAAACCCATATCATTATTGCTAAGCAGGAAGATGGGAGTCCATTTCACTCTGATGGACCATTTTTAAATGCAATCCATAACCTGGCTTTGGCAGGAACCCTTCTTACTCCTCCTACTTGCATTTGATACTGGGTTTAGGATCTGCATAGGAAACACACACACACACACACACACATACAAGCACACACTTACCTGTGTTGCCTGCTGACGCCTCCTTGGCTGTCCCCAAACGGTATAAAACCAACAGCCACGGGAAGCTGTAAGGATAGAGGACATACCTGCATCCTATTGGACTCACTTGTCTTGGTTAAATCCAACTTATTTGACAACCTATGGTGCTGCTACTTCTGCTCATGGCAGTGCTGCTTCTGACAAGGCTGTTCTTTGGTGGGCCTAGGCGACATCACAATCTCCATGGTTACATACACAACAAAGGTCAGATGTTGTTTACACCTGGCCATGCCAGTGGTATTGAGTAGCATATCCCAGTGCTAAGGGTCCTGGGTGCAACAATCTTTCAATGGGGAATAGCCGCACTGAGTTTGTCAAGTGCACCCATGTTTGCAACTCCAACAATACACACATATGTATGTATGTATGTGTGTATGTGTGTATGTGTGTATGTATGTCTATCTATCTATCTATCTATCCACCCATCTATCTCTATATATATATTTATCTCTCTCTCTCTCTATATGTATATATATATATATATATATATATATATATATAATTTTTTTTTCTTTTAAATATATATATATATATATATATATATATATATGTATATACATATAGAGAGAGAGAGAGAGATGGAAATACTTTTTTAAACATGTTTTCACCTCATTTTTACCTTCTTTTTTTCTTCTCTCCATGTTTTCCTTCTTTCCTATGCTGCTGCTTCTTATTTTTCTTCTTTTTCAGACCCTATCATTGCACTATTGCTTATTCAATACCACCAGCAGATGGAGACACTATATTACAACATTAGTTGTGAGCAGCAGTTTGTACAAACAAATGCCTCATAGCTGATGTCCTATCCACCTAGGCACCACCTATTGTCTATTGCCTGCAGTAGGGGCCCACTGGACTAGCCAGCAAGCAGCTGCAGCAAATAAACAGATAATCTTTCTTTCCAAAACTGAAACCTGGTGGTGCATTTAATATATGCTATCAGATAGGGGACATATCAGATATTAAACTGATATAAACAGACACCACATTTGATACCAGCCAAAAGGAAGGATGAGAAGTGATAACTGTGAAAGGGGAGGAACCAACGCTGTCCCCTTCACATGCACCATCATTACTTGTAGGAAGGGAGGCTGGCTGGCAGCCTCCCATACACACTCTGGCTGGGTGGCAGTCACCCACCAGTACACACAGCAGACCCTAAACCCATATCATTATTGCTAAGCAGGAAGATGGGAGTCCATTTCACTCTGATGGACCATTTTTAAATGCAATCCATAACCTGGCTTTGGCAGGAACCCTTCTTACTCCTCCTACTTGCATTTGATACTGGGTTTAGGATCTGCATAGGAAACACACACACACACACACACACACACACACACACATACAAGCACACACTTACCTGTGTTGCCTGCTGACGCCTCCTTGGCTGTCCCCAAACGGTATAAAACCAACAGCCACGGGAAGCTGTAAGGATAGAGGACATACCTGCATCCTATTGGACTCACTTGTCTTGGTTAAATCCAACTTATTTGACAACCTATGGTGCTGCTACTTCTGCTCATGGCAGTGCTGCTTCTGACAAGGCTGTTCTTTGGTGGGCCTAGGCGACATCACAATCTCCATGGTTACATACACAACAAAGGTCAGATGTTGTTTACACCTGGCCATGCCAGTGGTATTGCGTAGCATATCCCAGTGCTAAGGGTCCTGGGTGCAACAATCTTTCAATGGGGAATAGCCGCACTGAGTTTGTCAAGTGCACCCATGTTTGCAACTCCAACAATACACACATATGTATGTATGTATGTGTGTATGTGTGTATGTGTGTATGTATGTCTATCTATCTATCTATCTATCTATCTATCTATCCACCCATCTATCTCTATATATATTTATCTCTCTCTCTCTCTATATGTATATATATATATATATATATAAGTTTTTTTTCTTTTAAATATATATATATATATATATATATATATATATATATATATATATACATATAGAGAGAGAGAGAGATGGAAATACTTTTTTAAACATGTTTTCACCTCATTTTTACCTTCTTTTTTTCTTCTCTCCATGTTTTCCTTCTTTCCTATGCTGCTGCTTCTTATTTTTCTTCTTTTTCAGACCCTATCATTGCACTATTGCTTATTCAATACCACCAGCAGATGGAGACACTATATTACAACATTAGTTGTGAGCAGCAGTTTGTACAAACAAATGCCTCATAGCTGATGTCCTATCCACCTAGGCACATAGGCACCACCTATTGTCTATTGCCTGCAGTAGGGGCCCACTGGACTAGCCAGCAAGCAGCTGCAGCAAATAAACAGATAATCTTTCTTTCCAACACTGAAACCTGGTGGTGCATTTAATATATGCTATCAGATAGGGGACATATCAGATATTAAACTGATATAAACAGACACCACATTTGATACCAGCCAAAAGGAAGGATGAGAAGTGATAACTGTGAAAGGGGAGGAACCAACGCTGTCCCCTTCACATGCACCATCATTACTTGTAGGAAGGGAGGCTGGCTGGCAGCCTCCCATACACACTCTGGCTGGGTGGCAGTCACCCACCAGTACACACAGCAGACCCTAAACCCATATCATTATTGCTAAGCAGGAAGATGGGAGTCCATTTCACTCTGATGGACCATTTTTAAATGCAATCCATAACCTGGCTTTGGCAGGAACCCTTCTTACTCCTCCTACTTGCATTTGATACTGGGTTTAGGATCTGCATAGGAAACACACACACACACACACACACACACACACATACAAGCACACACTTACCTGTGTTGCCTGCTGACGCCTCCTTGGCTGTCCCCAAACGGTATAAAACCAACAGGCACGGGAAGCTGTAAGGATAGAGGACATACCTGCATCCTATTGGACTCACTTGTCTTGGTTAAATCCAACTTATTTGACAACCTATGGTGCTGCTACTTCTGCTCATGGCAGTGCTGCTTCTGACAAGGCTGTTCTTTGGTGGGCCTAGGCGACATCACAATCTCCATGGTTACATACACAACAAAGGTCAGATGTTGTTTACACCTGGCCATGCCAGTGGTATTGAGTAGCATATCCCAGTGCTAAGGGTCCTGGGTGCAACAATCTTTCAATGGGGAATAGCCGCACTGAGTTTGTCAAGTGCACCCATGTTTGCAACTCCAACAATACACACATATGTATGTATGTATGTATGTGTGTATGTGTGTATGTGTGTATGTGTGTATGTATGTCTATCTATCTATCTATCTATCTATCCACCCATCTATCTCTATATATATTTATCTCTCTCTCTCTATATATATATATATATATATATATATAATTTTTTTTTCTTTTAAATATATATATATATATATATATATATATATACATATAGAGAGAGAGAGAGAGAGATGGAAATACTTTTTTAAACATGTTTTCACCTCATTTTTACCTTCTTTTTTTCTTCTCTCCATGTTTTCCTTCTTTCCTATGCTGCTGCTTCTTATTTTTCTTCTTTTTCAGACCCTATCATTGCACTATTGCTTATTCAATACCACCAGCAGATGGAGACACTATATTACAACATTAGTTGTGAGCAGCAGTTTGTACAAACAAATGCCTCATAGCTGATGTCCTATCCACCTATGCACATAGGCACCACCTATTGTCTATTGCCTGCAGTATGGGCCCACTGGACTAGCCAGCAAGCAGCTGCAGCAAATAAACAGATAGTCTTTCTTTCCAACACTGAAACCTGGTGGTGCATTTAATATATGCTATCAGATAGGGGACATATCAGATATTAAACTGATATAAACAGACACCACATTTGATACCAGCCAAAAGGAAGGATGAGAAGTGATAACTGTGAAAGGGGAGGAACCAACGCTGTCCCCTTCACATGCACCATCGTTACTTGTAGGAAGGGAGGCTGGCTGGCAGCCTCCCATACACACTCTGGCTGGGTGGCAGTCACCCACCAGTACACACAGCAGACCCTAAACCCATATCATTATTGCTAAGCAGGAAGATGGGAGTCCATTTCGCTCTGATGGACCATTTTTAAATGCAATCCATAACCTGGCTTTGGCAGGAACCCTTCTTACTCCTCCTACTTGCATTTGATACTGGGTTTAGGATCTGCATAGGAAACACACACACACACACACACACACACTTACCTGTGTTGCCTGCTGACGCCTCCTTGGCTGTCCCCAAACGGTATAAAACCAACAGGCACGGGAAGCTGTAAGGATAGAGGACATACCTGCATCCTATTGGACTCACTTGTCTTGGTTAAATCCAACTTATTTGACAACCTATGGTGCTGCTACTTCTGCTCATGGCAGTGCTGCTTCTGACAAGGCTGTTCTTTGGTGGGCCTAGGCGACATCACAATCTCCATGGTTACATACACAACAAAGGTCAGATGTTGTTTACACCTGGCCATGCCAGTGGTATTGAGTAGCATATCCCAGTGCTAAGGGTCCTGGGTGCAACAATCTTTCAATGGGGAATAGCCGCACTGAGTTTGTCAAGTGCACCCATGTTTGCAACTCCAACAATACACACATATGTATGTATGTATGTATGTATGTGTGTATGTGTGTATGTGTGTATGTGTGTATGTGTGTATGTATGTCTATCTATCTATCTATCCACCCATCTATCTCTATATATATTTATCTCTCTCTCTCTCTCTCTATATGTATATATATATATATATATATATATATATATATATATATATATATAATTTTTTTTTTCTTTTAAATATATATATATATATATATATATATATATATATGTATATACATATATAGAGAGAGAGAGATGGAAATACTTTTTTAAACATGTTTTCACCTCATTTTTACCTTCTTTTTTTCTTCTCTCCATGTTTTCCTTCTTTCCTATGCTGCTGCTTCTTATTTTTCTTCTTTTTCAGACCCTATCATTGCACTATTGCTTATTCAATACCACCAGCAGATGGAGACACTATATTACAACATTAGTTGTGAGCAGCAGTTTGTACAAACAAATGCCTCATAGCTGATGTCCTATCCACCTAGGCACATAGGCACCACCTATTGTCTATTGCCTGCAGTAGGGGCCCACTGGACTAGCCAGCAAGCAGCTGCAGCAAATAAACAGATAATCTTTCTTTCCAACACTGAAACCTGGTGGTGCATTTAATATATGCTATCAGATAGGGGACATATCAGATATTAAACTGATATAAACAGACACCACATTTGATACCAGCCAAAAGGAAGGATGAGAAGTGATAACTGTGAAAGGGGAGGAACCAACGCTGTCCCCTTCACATGCACCATCATTACTTGTAGGAAGGGAGGCTGGCTGGCAGCCTCCCATACACACTCTGGCTGGGTGGCAGTCACCCACCAGTACACACAGCAGACCCTAAACCCATATCATTATTGCTAAGCAGGAAGATGGGAGTCCATTTCACTCTGATGGACCATTTTTAAATGCAATCCATAACCTGGCTTTGGCAGGAACCCTTCTTACTCCTCCTACTTGCATTTGATACTGGGTTTAGGATCTGCATAGGAAACACACACACACACACACACACACACACACACACACATACAAGCACACACTTACCTGTGTTGCCTGCTGACGCCTCCTTGGCTGTCCCCAAACGGTATAAAACCAACAGCCACGGGAAGCTGTAAGGATAGAGGACATACCTGCATCCTATTGGACTCACTTGTCTTGGTTAAATCCAACTTATTTGACAACCTATGGTGCTGCTACTTCTGCTCATGGCAGTGCTGCTTCTGACAAGGCTGTTCTTTGGTGGGCCTAGGCGACATCACAATCTCCATGGTTACATACACAACAAAGGTCAGATGTTGTTTACACCTGGCCATGCCAGTGGTATTGCGTAGCATATCCCAGTGCTAAGGGTCCTGGGTGCAACAATCTTTCAATGGGGAATAGCCGCACTGAGTTTGTCAAGTGCACCCATGTTTGCAACTCCAACAATACACACATATGTATGTATGTATGTGTGTATGTGTGTATGTATGTCTATCTATCTATCTATCTATCTATCCACCCATCTATCTCTATATATATTTATCTCTCTCTCTCTCTATATGTATATATATATATATATATATATATATATATATAAGTTTTTTTTCTTTTAAATATATATATATATATATATATACATATATAGAGAGAGAGAGATGGAAATACTTTTTTAAACATGTTTTCACCTCATTTTTACCTTCTTTTTTTCTTCTCTCCATGTTTTCCTTCTTTCCTATGCTGCTGCTTCTTATTTTTCTTCTTTTTCAGACCCTATCATTGCACTATTGCTTATTCAATACCACCAGCAGATGGAGACACTATATTACAACATTAGTTGTGAGCAGCAGTTTGTACAAACAAATGCCTCATAGCTGATGTCCTATCCACCTAGGCACATAGGCACCACCTATTGTCTATTGCCTGCAGTAGGGGCCCACTGGACTAGCCAGCAAGCAGCTACAGCAAATAAACAGATAATCTTTCTTTCCAACACTGAAACCTGGTGGTGCATTTAATATATGCTATCAGATAGGGGACATATCAGATATTAATCTGATATAAACAGACACCACATTTGATACCAGCCAAAAGGAAGGATGAGAAGTGATAACTGTGAAAGGGGAGGAACCAACGCTGTCCCCTTCACATGCACCATCATTACTTGTAGGAAGGGAGGCTGGCTGGCAGCCTCCCATACACACTCTGGCTGGGTGGCAGTCACCCACCAGTACACACAGCAGACCCTAAACCCATATCATTATTGCTAAGCAGGAAGATGGGAGTCCATTTCACTCTGATGGACCATTTTTAAATGCAATCCATAACCTGGCTTTGGCAGGAACCCTTCTTACTCCTCCTACTTGCATTTGATACTGGGTTTAGGATCTGCATAGGAAACACACACACACACACACACATACAAGCACACACTTACCTGTGTTGCCTGCTGACGCCTCCTTGGCTGTCCCCAAACGGTATAAAACCAACAGCCACGGGAAGCTGTAAGGATAGAGGACATACCTGCATCCTATTGGACTCACTTGTCTTGGTTAAATCCAACTTATTTGACAACCTATGGTGCTGCTACTTCTGCTCATGGCAGTGCTGCTTCTGACAAGGCTGTTCTTTGGTGGGCCTAGGCGACATCACAATCTCCATGGTTACATACACAACAAAGGTCAGATGTTGTTTACACCTGGCCATGCCAGTGGTATTGAGTAGCATATCCCAGTGCTAAGGGTCCTGGGTGCAACAATCTTTCAATGGGGAATAGCCGCACTGAGTTTGTCAAGTGCACCCATGTTTGCAACTCCAACAATACACACATATGTATGTATGTATGTGTGTATGTGTGTATGTGTGTATGTGTGTAT
>NW_026609824.1:717500-725000 GCF_029499605.1 Hyla sarda
AGAGAGAGAGATGGAAATACTTTTTTAAACATGTTTTCACCTCATTTTTACCTTCTTTTTTTCTTCTCTCCATGTTTTCCTTCTTTCCTATGCTGCTGCTTCTTATTTTTCTTCTTTTTCAGACCCTATCATTGCACTATTGCTTATTCAATACCACCAGCAGATGGAGACACTATATTACAACATTAGTTGTGAGCAGCAGTTTGTACAAACAAATGCCTCATAGCTGATGTCCTATCCACCTAGGCACATAGGCACCACCTATTGTCTATTGCTTGCAGTAGGGGACCACTGGACTAGCCAGCAAGCAGCTGCAGCAAATAAACAGATAATCTTTCTTTCCAACACTGAAACCTGGTGGTGCATTTAATATATGCTATCAGATAGGGGACATATCAGATATTAAACTGATATAAACAGACACCACATTTGATACCAGCCAAAAGGAAGGATGAGAAGTGATAACTGTGAAAGGGGAGGAACCAACGCTGTCCCCTTCACATGCACCATCATTACTTGTAGGAAGGGAGGCTGGCTGGCAGCCTCCCATACACACTCTGGCTGGGTGGCAGTCACCCACCAGTACACACAGCAGACCCTAAACCCATATCATTATTGCTAAGCAGGAAGATGGGAGTCCATTTCACTCTGATGGACCATTTTTAAATGCAATCCATAACCTGGCTTTGGCAGGAACCCTTCTTACTCCTCCTACTTGCATTTGATACTGGGTTTAGGATCTGCATAGGAAACACACACACACACACACACACACACACACACACACATACAAGCACACACTTACCTGTGTTGCCTGCTGACGCCTCCTTGGCTGTCCCCAAACGGTATAAAACCAACAGCCACGGGAAGCTGTAAGGATAGAGGACATACCTGCATCCTATTGGACTCACTTGTCTTGGTTAAATCCAACTTATTTGACAACCTATGGTGCTGCTACTTCTGCTCATGGCAGTGCTGCTTCTGACAAGGCTGTTCTTTGGTGGGCCTAGGCGACATCACAATCTCCATGGTTACATATACAACAAAGGTCAGATGTTGTTTACACCTGGCCATGCCAGTGGTATTGAGTAGCATATCCCAGTGCTAAGGGTCCTGGGTGCAACAATCTTTCAATGGGGAATAGCCGCACTGAGTTTGTCAAGTGCACCCATGTTTGCAACTCCAACAATACACACATATGTATGTATGTATGTATGTGTGTATGTGTGTATGTGTGTATGTATGTCTATCTATCTATCTATCTATCCACCCATCTATCTCTATATATATTTATCTCTCTCTCTCTATATATATATGTATATATATATATATATATATATATATATAATTTTTTTTTCTTTTAAATATATATATATATATATATATATGTATATACATATAGAGAGAGAGAGAGATGGAAATACTTTTTTAAACATGTTTTCACCTCATTTTTACCTTCTTTTTTTCTTCTCTCCATGTTTTCCTTCTTTCCTATGCTGCTGCTTCTTATTTTTCTTCTTTTTCAGACCCTATCATTGCACTATTGCTTATTCAATACCACCAGCAGATGGAGACACTATATTACAACATTAGTTGTGAGCAGCAGTTTGTACAAACAAATGCCTCATAGCTGATGTCCTATCCACCTAGGCACATAGGCACCACCTATTGTCTATTGCCTGCAGTAGGGGCCCACTGGACTAGCCAGCAAGCAGCTGCAGCAAATAAACAGATAATCTTTCTTTCCAACACTGAAACCTGGTGGTGCATTTAATATATGCTATCAGATAGGGGACATATCAGATATTAAACTGATATAAACAGACACCACATTTGATACCAGCCAAAAGGAAGGATGAGAAGTGATAACTGTGAAAGGGGAGGAACCAACGCTGTCCCCTTCACATGCACCATCACTACTTGTAGGAAGGGAGGCTGGCTGGCAGCCTCCCATACACACTCTGGCTGGGTGGCAGTCACCCACCAGTACACACAGCAGACCCTAAACCCATATCATTATTGCTAAGCAGGAAGATGGGAGTCCATTTCACTCTGATGGACCATTTTTAAATGCAATCCATAACCTGGCTTTGGCAGGAACCCTTCTTACTCCTCCTACTTGCATTTGATACTGGGTTTAGGATCTGCATAGGAAACACACACACACACACACACACAAGCACACACTTACCTGTGTTGCCTGCTGACGCCTCCTTGGCTGTCCCCAAACGGTATAAAACCAACAGCCACGGGAAGCTGTAAGGATAGAGGACATACCTGCATCCTATTGGACTCACTTGTCTTGGTTAAATCCAACTTATTTGACAACCTATGGTGCTGCTACTTCTGCTCATGGCAGTGCTGCTTCTGACAAGGCTGTTCTTTGGTGGGCCTAGGCGACATCACAATCTCCATGGTTACATACACAACAAAGGTCAGATGTTGTTTACACCTGGCCATGCCAGTGGTATTGAGTAGCATATCCCAGTGCTAAGGGTCCTGGGTGCAACAATCTTTCAATGGGGAATAGCCGCACTGAGTTTGTCAAGTGCACCCATGTTTGCAACTCCAACAATACACACATATGTATGTATGTGTGTATGTGTGTATGTCTGTCTATCTATCTATCTATCTATCTATCTATCTATCTATCTATCTATCCACCCATCTATCTCTATATATATTTATCTCTCTCTCTCTCTCTATATGTATATATATATAATTTTTTTTTCTTTTAAATATATATATATATATATATATATATATATATATGTATATACATATAGAGAGAGAGAGAGATGGAAATACTTTTTTAAACATGTTTTCACCTCATTTTTACCTTCTTTTTTTCTTCTCTCCATGTTTTCCTTCTTTCCTATGCTGCTGCTTCTTATTTTTCAGACCCTATCATTGCACTATTGCTTATTCATTACCACCAGCAGATGGAGACACTATATTACAACATTAGTTGAGAGCAGCAGTTTGTACAAACAAATGCCTCATAGCTGATGTCCTATCCACCTAGGCACATAGGCACCACCTATTGTCTATTGCCTGCAGTAGGGGCCCACTGGACTAGCCAGCAAGCAGCTGCAGCAAATAAACAGATAATCTTTCTTTCCAACACTGAAACCTGGTGGTGCATTTAATATATGCTATCAGATAGGGGACATATCAGATATTAAACTGATATAAACAGACACCACATTTGATACCAGCCAAAAGGAAGGATGAGAAGTGATAACTGTGAAAGGGGAGGAACCAACGCTGTCCCCTTCACATGCACCATCATTACTTGTAGGAAGGGAGGCTGGCTGGCAGCCTCCCATACACACTCTGGCTGGGTGGCAGTCACCCACCAGTACACACAGCAGATCCTAAACCCATATCATTATTGCTAAGCAGGAAGATGGGAGTCCATTTCACTCTGATGGACCATTTTTAAATGCAATCCATAACCTGGCTTTGGCAGGAACCCTTCTTACTCCTCCTACTTGCATTTGATACTGGGTTTAGGATCTGCATAGGAAACACACACACACACACACACACACAAGCACACACTTACCTGTGTTGCCTGCTGACGCCTCCTTGGCTGTCCCCAAACGGTATAAAACCAACAGCCACGGGAAGCTGTAAGGATAGAGGACATACCTGCATCCTATTGGACTCACTTGTCTTGGTTAAATCCAACTTATTTGACAACCTATGGTGCTGCTACTTCTGCTCATGGCAGTGCTGCTTCTGACAAGGCTGTTCTTTGGTGGGCCTAGGCGACATCACAATCTCCATGGTTACATACACAACAAAGGTCAGATGTTGTTTACACCTGGCCATGCCAGTGGTATTGAGTAGCATATCCCAGTGCTAAGGGTCCTGGGTGCAATAATCTTTCAATGGGGAATAGCCGCACTGAGTTTGTCAAGTGCACCCATGTTTGCAACTCCAACAATACACACATATGTATGTATGTGTGTATGTGTGTATGTGTGTATGTGTGTATGTGTGTATGTGTGTATGTGTGTATGTATGTCTATCTATCTATCTATCTATCCACCCATCTATCTCTATATATATTTATCTCTCTCTCTCTCTCTCTCTATATGTATATATATATAATTTTTTTTTCTTTTAAATATATATATATATATATATATATATATGTATATACATATAGAGAGAGAGAGAGATGGAAATACTTTTTTAAACATGTTTTCACCTCATTTTTACCTTCTTTTTTTCTTCTCTCCATGTTTTCCTTCTTTCCTATGCTGCTGCTTCTTATTTTTCTTCTTTTTCAGACCCTATCATTGCACTATTGCTTATTCAATACCACCAGCAGATGGAGACACTATATTACAACATTAGTTGTGAGCAGCAGTTTGTACAAACAAATGCCTCATAGCTGTTGTCCTATCCACCTAGGCACATAGGCACCACCTATTGTCTATTGCCTGCAGTAGGGGCCCACTGGACTAGCCAGCAAGCAGCTGCAGCAAATAAACAGATAATCTTTCTTTCCAACACTGAAACCTGGTGGTGCATTTAATATATGCTATCAGATAGGGGACATATCAGATATTAAACTGATATAAACAGACACCACATTTGATACCAGCCAAAAGGAAGGATGAGAAGTGATAACTGTGAAAGGGGAGGAACCAACGCTGTCCCCTTCACATGCACCATCACTACTTGTAGGAAGGGAGGCTGGCTGGCAGCCTCCCATACACACTCTGGCTGGGTGGCAGTCACCCACCAGTACACACAGCAGACCCTAAACCCATATCATTATTGCTAAGCAGGAAGATGGGAGTCCATTTCACTCTGATGGACCATTTTTAAATGCAATCCATAACCTGGCTTTGGCAGGAACCCTTCTTACTCCTCCTACTTGCATTTGATACTGGGTTTAGGATCTGCATAGGAAACACACACACACACACACACACACACACATACAAGCACACACTTACCTGTGTTGCCTGCTGACGCCTCCTTGGCTGTCCCCAAACGGTATAAAACCAACAGCCACGGGAAGCTGTAAGGATAGAGGACATACCTGCATCCTATTGGACTCACTTGTCTTGGTTAAATCCAACTTATTTGACAACCTATGGTGCTGCTACTTCTGCTCATGGCAGTGCTGCTTCTGACAAGGCTGTTCTTTGGTGGGCCTAGGCGACATCACAATCTCCATGGTTACATACACAACAAAGGTCAGATGTTGTTTACACCTGGCCATGCCAGTGGTATTGAGTAGCATATCCCAGTGCTAAGGGTCCTGGGTGCAACAATCTTTCAATGGGGAATAGCCGCACTGAGTTTGTCAAGTGCACCCATGTTTGCAACTCCAACAATACACACATATGTATGTATGTGTGTATGTGTGTATGTGTGTATGTGTGTATGTATGTCTATCTATCTATCTATCTATCCACCCATCTATCTCTATATATATTTATCTCTCTCTCTCTCTATATGTATATATATATAATTTTTTTTTCTTTTAAATATATATATATATATATATGTATATACATATATAGAGAGAGAGAGATGGAAATACTTTTTTAAACATGTTTTCACCTCATTTTTACCTTCTTTTTTTCTTCTCTCCATGTTTTCCTTCTTTCCTATGCTGCTGCTTCTTATTTTTCTTCTTTTTCAGACCCTATCATTGCACTATTGCTTATTCAATACCACCAGCAGATGGAGACACTATATTACAACATTAGTTGTGAGCAGCAGTTTGTACAAACAAATGCCTCATAGCTGATGTCCTATCCACCTAGGCACATAGGCACCACCTATTGTCTATTGCCTGCAGTAGGGGCCCACTGGACTAGCCAGCAAGCAGCTGCAGCAAATAAACAGATAATCTTTCTTTCCAACACTGAAACCTGGTGGTGCATTTAATATATGCTATCAGATAGGGGACATATCAGATATTAAACTGATATAAACAGACACCACATTTGATACCAGCCAAAAGGAAGGATGAGAAGTGATAACTGTGAAAGGGGAGGAACCAACGCTGTCCCCTTCACATGCACCATCACTACTTGTAGGAAGGGAGGCTGGCTGGCAGCCTCCCATACACACTCTGGCTGGGTGGCAGTCACCCACCAGTACACACAGCAGACCCTAAACCCATATCATTATTGCTAAGCAGGAAGATGGGAGTCCATTTCACTCTGATGGACCATTTTTAAATGCAATCCATAACCTGGCTTTGGCAGGAACCCTTCTTACTCCTCCTACTTGCATTTGATACTGGGTTTAGGATCTGCATAGGAAACACACACACACACACACACACAAGCACACACTTACCTGTGTTGCCTGCTGACGCCTCCTTGGCTGTCCCCAAACGGTATAAAACCAACAGCCACGGGAAGCTGTAAGGATAGAGGACATACCTGCATCCTATTGGACTCACTTGTCTTGGTTAAATCCAACTTATTTGACAACCTATGGTGCTGCTACTTCTGCTCATGGCAGTGCTGCTTCTGACAAGGCTGTTCTTTGGTGGGCCTAGGCGACATCACAATCTCCATGGTTACATACACAACAAAGGTCAGATGTTGTTTACACCTGGCCATGCCAGTGGTATTGAGTAGCATATCCCAGTGCTAAGGGTCCTGGGTGCAACAATCTTTCAATGGGGAATAGCCGCACTGAGTTTGTCAAGTGCACCCATGTTTGCAACTCCAACAATACACACATATGTATGTATGTGTGTATGTGTGTATGTCTGTCTATCTATCTATCTATCTATCTATCTATCTATCCACCCATCTATCTCTATATATATTTATCTCTCTCTCTCTCTCTATATGTATATATATATAATTTTTTTTTCTTTTAAATATATATATATATATATATATATATATATGTATATACATATAGAGAGAGAGAGAGATGGAAATACTTTTTTAAACATGTTTTCACCTCATTTTTACCTTCTTTTTTTCTTCTCTCCATGTTTTCCTTCTTTCCTATGCTGCTGCTTCTTATTTTTCAGACCCTATCATTGCACTATTGCTTATTCAATACCACCAGCAGATGGAGACACTATATTACAACATTAGTTGAGAGCAGCAGTTTGTACAAACAAATGCCTCATAGCTGATGTCCTATCCACCTAGGCACATAGGCACCACCTATTGTCTATTGCCTGCAGTAGGGGCCCACTGGACTAGCCAGCAAGCAGCTGCAGCAAATAAACAGATAATCTTTCTTTCCAACACTGAAACCTGGTGGTGCATTTAATATATGCTATCAGATAGGGGACATATCAGATATTAAACTGATATAAACAGACACCACATTTGATACCAGCCAAAAGGAAGGATGAGAAGTGATAACTGTGAAAGGGGAGGAACCAACGCTGTCCCCTTCACATGCACCATCATTACTTGTAGGAAGGGAGGCTGGCTGGCAGCCTCCCATACACACTCTGGCTGGGTGGCAGTCACCCACCAGTACACACAG
>NW_026609824.1:730000-752500 GCF_029499605.1 Hyla sarda
CATGTTTTCACCTCATTTTTACCTTCTTTTTTTCTTCTCTTCATGTTTTCCTTCTTTCCTATGCTGCTGCTTCTTATTTTTCTTCTTTTTCAAACCCTATCATTGCACTATTGCTTATTCAATACCACCAGCAGATGGAGACACTATATTACAACATTAGTTGTGAGCAGCAGTTTGTACAAACAAATGCCTCATAGCTGATGTCCTATCCACCTAGGCACATAGGCACCACCTATTGTCTTTTGCCTGCAGTAGGGGCCCACTGGACTAGCCAGCAAGCAGCTGCAGCAAATAAACAGTTAATCTTTCTTTCCAACACTGAAACCTGGTGGTGCACTTAATATCTGCTATCAGATAGGGGACATATCAGATATTAAACTGATATAAACAGACACCACATTTGATACCAGCCAAAAGGAAGGATGAGAAGTGATAACTGTGAAAGGGGAGGAACCAACGCTGTCCCCTTCACATGCACCATCACTACTTGTAGGAAGGGAGGCTGGCTGGCAGCCTCCCATACACACTCTGGCTGGGTGGCAGTCACCCACCAGTACACACAGCAGACCCTAAACCCATATCATTATTGCTAAGCAGGAAGATGGGAGTCCATTTCACTCTGATGGACCATTTTTAAATGCAATCCATAACCTGGCTTTGGCAGGAACCCTTCTTACTCCTCCTACTTGCATTTGATACTGGGTTTAGGATCTGCATAGGAAACACACACACACACACACAAGCACACACTTACATGTGTTGCCTGCTGACGCCTCCTTGGCTGTCCCCAAACGGTATAAAACCAACAGCCATGGCAGTGCTGCTTCTGACAAGGCTGTTCTTTGGTGGGCCTAGGCGACATCACAATCTCCATGGTTACATCCTACTTGCATTTGATACTGGGTTTAGGATCTGCATAGGAAACACACACACACACACACACACACACACATACAAGCACACACTTACCTGTGTTGCCTGCTGACGCCTCCTTGGCTGTCCCTAAACGGTATAAAACCAACAGCCACGGGAAGCTGTAAGGATAGAGGACATACCTGCATCCTATTGGACTCACTTGTCTTGGTTAAATCCAACTTATTTGACAACCTATGGTGCTGCTACTTCTGCTCATGGCAGTGCTGCTTCTGACAAGGCTGTTCTTTGGTGGGCCTAGGCGACATCACAATCTCCATGGTTACATACACAACAAAGGTCAGATGTTGTTTACACCTGGCCATGCCAGTGGTATTGAGTAGCATATCCCAGTGCTAAGGGTCCTGGGTGCAACAATCTTTCAATGGGGAATAGCCGCACTGAGTTTGTCAAGTGCACCCATGTTTGCAACTCCAACAATACACACATATGTATGTTAGACATGTGCAATTCGGTTCGGCACGAATGTCTAAATTAACGAATTTTACCGTTTTCGTGCATTCGGACCGATCCGAATGCACGAAAACATATTTTGAACATTCCCGAATAGACACGATAATACGAATAGCAAAGTAACGAATACATTCGTTATTTCCCGACCATAATGCTGTAAATAACGAATGCATTCGTTATCTGTAAACGAACGTGAATTCATTCTGATAACAAATATAATAAAAAAGGATATAGATAGTTTGATTTTTCGGATACATTCGGTATTCGGGTACATTCGGTAAATCTTTTTATTCTTCTTTTGGACTTTAGCGATCCTAATAAGTAATGGAGATACCTTTTTTATAAAAATTTCGTAGGGTATCATAAAAAAATCATAATAAAAAAGATACAGTGGTGATGGAAAAAATTGTATCTAATTAAATGTATCATTTTTATTATGAAATGTTTATTCATTTTTAAACAGGGATCAATTTATGTGAGCGGGTAAAGCACTAAAAATGTAGCCGACAATAATGAAAATGTAGTGTGTGCGTGTTTTTCACTTTTTTTAAAAACATTTTTTAGGTAGTACTACTACTCCCAGCATGGAACACACTCTTCCATGATGGGAGTAGTAGTTACCTGTACTAATTGACAGATTGCAGGGGTCCCTTGCGATCCTCTTGTATAATGTATAGATGCGGCGGCTGCTCTTCTATGGTCCCTGCACTCACGTATATGTACACATATTCATATTTCCCGCAGAGCTGTGATTGGCCAGATGGTTCCAGCCAATCACAGCTCTCTATGAGAAATAGGAATATGTGTATATATACGGCCGTGCAGGGGACCATAGGAGAGCGGCCGCCGCATTCATACATTATACAGGAGCATCACAGCGGGCGTCAGGAGTGATACCTGCAGTGATCTTTCCTTTACTACAAGTACTAATACTCCCAACATGGAGCACACTCTGCTCCATGCTGGGAACTGTAGTACCTGTATTAATAGACAGATCGCAGCGGGTGTCAGAAGTTACACTCGCTGCGAGATGTCTATTAATGCAGGTACTACAGCTCCCAGCATGGAGCAGAGTGTGCTCCATGTTGGGAGTATTAGTACCTGCAGTAAGGGACAGATCCCAGGGATGTCACTCCTCCTGACACCCGCTGCGATCGTCCTTATGTGAATGTCGGGATCAGCTGTTCTCAGGGCTACAGAGCCAGGAGAACAGCTGACGCTGAGCCGTAGGTATACATCGTATATCTACTGCCCAGCAAGAACTTACAGTGAGCCTGCAATGTGTATACAGTATACACATTGCTGGCTCACTTAACCCCTTGCTGAGCTGTGCGCTATGCGCAAGCCCAGCAAGGGAAGAGTTAACTTACACTGTTGGACAGTGTAGGTTAACCCTTTGGGCGGTATACACTATATACAGCTATCTATAGATAGCTGTATACAGTGTATACAGACGACGAAGTCCAGCTTACTTCCCTCGAGTCCCGGGCCGGGTTCGTGTAGCTCCGCCCCCTAGTGATGACGTCATTAGGGGGGCGGAGCTACAGAAGGGAACAAGGCTAATTAATCTGAAGCTCTGTTCACATTGTACGTTATGTATAATGTGAACAGACCCTTCTGGCAGTGTCTACCCAGACAGGGAGACTCCAGCTGTTGCTAAACTACAACTCCCAGCATGCCCAGACAGCCAAAGGCTGTCTGGGCATGCTGGGAGTTATAGTTTTGCACCAATTGGTGGCTCCCTGTTTGGGTAGACATTGCATCATGGGTGCTCTCCCCAGCGGACAGCGCCAAAAATGTCATAACCAATTTTTTGTGTTTTTTTCTTCTCGTTTCAGATTCGTGTATGCAGAGGATTACTGCGGATTCGATGGATTACGGCGGATTATTTATTTTTTCCTTTAATAAAATGGTTAACGAGGGCTGTGGGGGAGTGTTTTTTTAAATAAAATAATTTTTCCAATGTGTTGTGTTTTTTTTTTTTTATTGAATTTTCAAGGTTAGTAGTGGACGCTGTCTTATTGGCGGAATCCATTACTAGGCCAGGGCTTAGTGCTAGCCCCAAAAACAGCTAGCGCTAACCCCCAATTATTACCCCGGTACCCACCGCCACAGGGGTGCCGGGAAGAGCCGGTACCAACAGGCCCGGAGCATCAAAATGGCGCTCCTGGGCCTAGGCGGTAACAGGCTGGCGTTATTTAGGCTGGGGAGGGCCAGTAACAATGGTCCTCGCCCACCCTGGTAACGTCAGGCTGTTGCTGTTTGGTTGGTATCTGGCTGAGAATGAAAATACGGGGAACCCTATGCGTTTTTTTTTTAAATTTTTTTATTTAAATTTAAAAAAAAAAACGCATAGGGTTCCCCGTATTTTCATTCTCAGCACAATACCAACCAAACAGCAACAGCCTGACGTTACCAGGGTGGGCGAGGACCATTGTTACTGGCCCTCCCCAGCCTAAATAACGCCAGCCTGTTACCGCCTAGGTCCAGGAGCGCCATTTTTGACGCTCCGGGCCTGTTGGTACCGGCTCTTCCCGGCACCCCTGTGGCGGTGGGTACCGGGGTAATAATTGGGGGTTAGCGCTAGCTGTTTTTGGGGCTAGCACTAAGCACTGGCCTAGTAATGGATTCCGTCAATAAGACAGCTTCCGCTACTAACCCTGAAAATTCAATAAAAATAAAAAAAAAACACAACACATTGGAAAAATTATTTTATTTAAAAAAACACTCCCCACAGCCCTCGTTAACCATTTTATTAAAGGGAAAAAAAATTATCCGCCGTAATCCATCGAATCCGCAGTAATCCTCTGCATACACGGATCTGAAACGAGAAGAAAAAAAAACACAAAAAATTGGTTATGACATTTTTGGCGCTGTCCGCTGGGGAGAGCACCCATGATGCAATGTCTACCCAAACAGGGAGCCACCAATTGGTGCAAAACTACAACTCCCAGCATGCCCAGACAGCATTTGGCTGTCTGGGCATGCTGGGAGTTGTAGTTTAGCAACAGCTGGAGTCTCCCTGTCTGGGTAGACACTGCCAGAAGGGTCTGTTCACATTATACAAAACGTACAATGTGAACAGAGCTTCAGATAAACTAGCCTTGTTCCCTTCTGTAGCTCCGCCCCCTAATGACGTCACCACTAGGGGGCGGAGCTACACGAACCCGGCCCGGGACTCGAGGGAAGTAAGCTGGACTTCGTCTTCTGTATACACTGTATACAGCTATCTATAGATAGCTGTATAAAGTGTATACCGCCCAAAGGGTTAACCTACACTGTCCAGCAGTGTAAGTTAACTCTTCCCTTGCTGGGCTTGCGCATAGCGCACAGCTCAGCAAGGGGTTAAGTGAGCCAGCAATGTGTATACTGTATACACATTGCAAGCTCACTGTAAGTTCTTGCTGGGCAGTAGATATACGATGTATACCTACGGCTCAGCGTCAGCTGTTCTCCTGGCTCTGTAGCCCTGAGAACAGCTGATCCCGACATTCACATAAGGAGGATCGCAGCGGGTGTCAGGAGGAGTGACATCCCTGGGATCTGTCCCTTACTGCAGGTACTAATACTCCCAACATGGAGCACACTCTGCTCCATGCTGGGAGCTGTAGTACCTGCATTAAGAGTGTGTTCCATGCTGGGAGTAGTAGTACTACCTAAAAAATGTTTTAAAAAAAAGTGAAAAACACGCACACACTACATTTTCATTATTGTCGGCTACATTTTTAGTGCTTTACCCGCTCACATAAATTGATCCCTGTTTAAAAATGAATAAACATTTCATAATAAAAAAGATACATTTCGTTAGATACAATTTTTTTCATCACCACTGTATCTTTTTTATTATGATTTTTTTATGATACCCTGCGAAATTTTAATAAAAAAGGTATCTCCATTACTTATTAGGATCGCTAAAGTCCAAAAAAAGACTAAAAAGATTTACCGAATGTACCCGAATACCGAATGTATCCGAAAAAACTACACGAATACCCGAATACCGAATGTATCCGAAAAATCTAAACGAAAATATTGCCGAACCGAAATTTTTTTCCAGAACGAAAAAACGAAACGAAATTAAACGAAAATTTTTCTAGTGCACAAGTCTAATGTATGTATGTATGTGTGTATGTGTGTATGTATGTATGTATGTCTATCTATCTATCTATCCACCCATCTATCTCTATATATATTTATCTCTCTCTCTCTCTCTATATGTATATAAATATATATATATATATAATTTTTTTTTCTTTTAAATATATATATATATATATATATATATATATATATATGTATATACATATAGAGAGAGAGAGAGATGGAAATACTTTTTTAAACATGTTTTCACCTCATTTTTACCTTCTTTTTTTCTTCTCTCCATGTTTTCCTTCTTTCCTATGCTGCTGCTTCTTATTTTTCTTCTTTTTCAGACCCTATCATTGCACTATTGCTTATTCAATACCACCAGCAGATGGAGACACTATATTACAACATTAGTTGTGAGCAGCAGTTTGTACAAACAAATGCCTCATAGCTGATGTCCTATCCACCTAGGCACATAGGCACCACCTATTGTCTATTGCCTGCAGTAGGGGACCACTGGACTAGCCAGCAAGCAGCTGCAGCAAATAAACAGATAATCTTTCTTTCCAACACTGAAACCTGGTGGTGCATTTAATATATGCTATCAGATAGGGGACATATCAGATATTAAACTGATATAAACAGACACCACATTTGATACCAGCCAAAAGGAAGGATGAGAAGTGATAACTGTGAAAGGGGAGGAACCAACGCTGTCCCCTTCACATGCACCATCACTACTTGTAGGAAGGGAGGCTGGCTGGCAGCCTCCCATACACACTCTGGCTGGGTGGCAGTCACCCACCAGTACACACAGCAGACCCTAAACCCATATCTTTATTGCTAAGCAGGAAGATGGGAGTCCATTTCACTCTGATGGACCATTTTTAAATGCAATCCATAACCTGGCTTTGGCAGGAACCCTTCTTACTCCTCCTACTTGCATTTGATACTGGGTTTAGGATCTGCATAGGAAACACACACACACACACACACACACACACACATACAAGCACACACTTACCTGTGTTGCCTGCTGACGCCTCCTTGGCTGTCCCCAAACGGTATAAAACCAACAGCCACGGGAAGCTGTAAGGATAGAGGACATACCTGCATCCTATTGGACTCACTTGTCTTGGTTAAATCCAACTTATTTGACAACCTATGGTGCTGCTACTTCTGCTCATGGCAGTGCTGCTTCTGACAAGGCTGTTCTTTGGTGGGCCTAGGCGACATCACAATCTCCATGGTTACATACACAACAAAGGTCAGATGTTGTTTACACCTGGCCATGCCAGTGGTATTGAGTAGCATATCCCAGTGCTAAGGGTCCTGGGTGCAACAATCTTTCAATGGGGAATAGCCGCACTGAGTTTGTCAAGTGCACCCATGTTTGCAACTCCAACAATACACACATATGTATGTATGTGTGTATGTGTGTATGTGTGTATGTGTGTATGTGTGTATGTATGTATGTATGTATGTCTATCTATGTCTATCTATCTATCTATCTATCTATCTATCCACCCATCTATCTCTATATATATTTATCTCTCTCTCTCTCTCTCTATATGTATATATATATAATTTTTTTTTCTTTTAAATATATATATATATATATATATATATATATATATATATATATATATATATATGTATATACATATAGAGAGAGAGAGAGATGGAAATACATTTTTAAACATGTTTTCACCTCATTTTTACCTTCTTTTTTTCTTCTCTCCATGTTTTCCTTCTTTCCTATGCTGCTGCTTCTTATTTTTCTTCTTTTTCAGACCCTATCATTGCACTATTGCTTATTCAATACCACCAGCAGATGGAGACACTATATTACAACATTAGTTGTGAGCAGCAGTTTGTACAAACAAATGCCTCATAGCTGATGTCCTATCCACCTAGGCACATAGGCACCACCTATTGTCTATTGCCTGCAGTAGGGGCCCACTGGACTAGCCAGCAAGCAGCTGCAGCAAATAAACAGATAATCTTTCTTTCCAACACTGAAACCTGGTGGTGCATTTAATAGATGCTATCAGATAGGGGACATATCAGATATTAAACTGATACAAACAGACACCACATTTGATACCAGCCAAAAGGAAGGATGAGAAGTGATAACTGTGAAAGGGGAGGAACCAACGCTGTCCCCTTCACATGCACCATCACTACTTGTAGGAAGGGAGGCTGGCTGGCAGCCTCCCATACACACTCTGGCTGGGTGGCAGTCACCCACCAGTACACACAGCAGACCCTAAACCCATATCATTATTGCTAAGCAGGAAGATGGGAGTCCATTTCACTCTGATGGACCATTTTTAAATGCAATCCATAACCTGGCTTTGGCAGGAACCCTTCTTACTCCTCCTACTTGCATTTGATACTGGGTTTAGGATCTGCATAGGAAACACACACACACACACGCACACACACATACAAGCACACACTTACCTGTGTTGCCTGCTGACGCCTCCTTGGCTGTCCCTAAACGGTATAAAACCAACAGCCACGGGAAGCTGTAAGGATAGAGGACATACCTGCATCCTATTGGACTCACTTGTCTTGGTTAAATCCAACTTATTTGACAACCTATGGTGCTGCTACTTCTGCTCATGGCAGTGCTGCTTCTGACAAGGCTGTTCTTTGGTGGGCCTAGGCGACATCACAATCTCCATGGTTACATACACAACAAAGGTCAGATGTTGTTTACACCTGGCCATGCCAGTGGTATTGAGTAGCATATCCCAGTGCTAAGGGTCCTGGGTGCAACAATCTTTCAATGGGGAATAGCCGCACTGAGTTTGTCAAGTGCACCCATGTTTGCAACTCCAACAATACACACATATGTATGTATGTATGTATGTGTGTATGTGTGTATGTGTGTATGTATGTCTATCTATCTATCTATCTATCTATCCACCCATCTATCTCTATATATATATTTATCTCTCTCTCTCTATATGTATATATATAATTTTTTTTTCTTTTAAATATATATATATATATAGAGAGAGAGAGAGAGATGGAAATACTTTTTTAAACATGTTTTCACCTCATTTTTACCTTCTTTTTTTCTTCTCTCCATGTTTTCCTTCTTTCCTATGCTGCTGCTTCTTATTTTTCTTCTTTTTCAGACCCTATCATTGCACTATTGCTTATTCAATACCACCAGCAGATGGAGACACTATATTACAACATTAGTTGTGAGCAGCAGTTTGTACAAACAAATGCCTCATAGCTGATGTCCTATCCACCTAGGCACCACCTATTGTCTATTGCCTGCAGTAGGGGACCACTGGACTAGCCAGCAAGCAGCTGCAGCAAATAAACAGATAATCTTTCTTTCCAACACTGAAACCTGGTGGTGCATTTAATATATGCTATCAGATAGGGGACATATCAGATATTAAACTGATATAAACAGACACCACATTTGATACCAGCCAAATGGAAGGATGAGAAGTGATAACTGTGAAAGGGGAGGAACCAACGCTGTCCCCTTCACATGCACCATCACTACTTGTAGGAAGGGAGGCTGGCTGGCAGCCTCCCATACACACTCTGGCTGGGTGGCAGTCACCCACCAGTACACACAGCAGACCCTAAACCCATATCATTATTGCTAAGCAGGAAGATGGGAGTCCATTTCACTCTGATGGACCATTTTTAAATGCAATCCATAACCTGGCTTTGGCAGGAACCCTTCTTACTCCTCCTACTTGCATTTGATACTGGGTTTAGGATCTGCATAGGAAACACACACACACACACACACACATACAAGCACACACTTACCTGTGTTGCCTGCTGACGCCTCCTTGGCTGTCCCCAAACGGTATAAAACCAACAGCCACGGGAAGCTGTAAGGATAGAGGACATACCTGCATCCTATTGGACTCACTTGTCTTGGTTAAATCCAACTTATTTGACATCCTATGGTGCTGCTACTTCTGCTCATGGCAGTGCTGCTTCTGACAAGGCTGTTCTTTGGTGGGCCTAGGCGACATCACAATCTCCATGGTTACATACACAACAAAGGTCAGATGTTGTTTACACCTGGCCATGCCAGTGGTATTGAGTAGCATATCCCAGTGCTAAGGGTCCTGGGTGCAACAATCTTTCAATGGGGAATAGCCGCACTGAGTTTGTCAAGTGCACCCATGTTTGCAACTCCAACAATACACACATATGTATGTATGTGTGTATGTGTGTATGTGTGTATGTATGTATGTATGTATGTATGTATGTCTATCTATGTCTATCTATGTCTATCTATCTATCTATCTATCTATCTATCTATCCACCCATCTATCTCTATATATATTTATCTCTCTCTCTCTCTCTATATGTATATATATATAATTTTTTTTCTTTTAAATATATATATATATATATATATATATATATATATATATATATATATGTATATACATATAGAGAGAGAGATGGAAATACTTTTTTAAACATGTTTTCACCTCATTTTTACCTTCTTTTTTTCTTCTCTCCATGTTTTCCTTCTTTCCTATGCTGCTGCTTCTTATTTTTCTTCTTTTTCAAACCCTATCATTGCACTATTGCTTATTCAATACCACCAGCAGATGGAGACACTATATTACAACATTAGTTGTGAGCAGCAGTTTGTACAAACAAATGCCTCATAGCTGATGTCCTATCCACCTAGGCACATAGGCACCACCTATTGTCTTTTGCCTGCAGTAGGGGCCCACTGGACTAGCCAGCAAGCAGCTGCAGCAAATAAACAGATAACCTTTCTTTCCAACACTGAAACCTGGTGGTGCACTTAATATCTGCTATCAGATAGGGGACATATCAGATATTAAACTGATATAAACAGACACCACATTTGATACCAGCCAAAAGGAAGGATGATAAGTGATAACTGTGAAAGGGGAGGAACCAACGCTGTCCCCTTCACATGCACCATCACTACTTGTAGGAAGGGAGGCTGGCTGGCAGCCTCCCATACACACTCTGGCTGGGTGGCAGTCACCCACCAGTACACACAGCAGACCCTAAACCCATATCATTATTGCTAAGCAGGAAGATGGGAGTCCATTTCACTCTGATGGACCATTTTTAAATGCAATCCATAACCTGGCTTTGGCAGGAACCCTTCTTACTCCTCCTACTTGCATTTGATACTGGGTTTAGGATCTGCATAGGAAACACACACACACACACACACACACACACACAAGCACACACTTACCTGTGTTGCCTGCTGACGCCTCCTTGGCTGTCCCCAAACGGTATAAAACCAACAGCCATGGGAAGCTGTAAGGATAGAGAACATACCTGCATCCTATTGGACTCACTTGTCTTGGTTAAATCCAACTTATTTGACAACCTATGGTGCTGCTACTTCTGCTCATGGCAGTGCTGCTTCTGACAAGGCTGTTCTTTGGTGAGCCTAGGCGACATCACAATATCCATGGTTACATACACAACAAAGGTCAGATGTTGTTTACACCTGGCCATGCCAGTGGTATTGAGTAGCATATCCCAGTGCTAAGGGTCCTGGGTGCAACAATCTTTCAATGGGGAATAGCCGCACTGAGTTTGTCAAGTGCACCCATGTTTGCAACTCCAACAATACACACATATGTATGTATGTATGTATGTGTGTATGTGTGTATGTGTGTATGTGTGTATGTGTGTATGTGTGTATGTATGTCTATCTATCTATCTATCTATCCACCCATCTATCTCTATATATATATTTATCTCTCTCTCTCTATATGTATATATATAATTTTTTTTTCTTTTAAATATATATATACATATAGAGAGAGAGAGAGATGGAAATACATTTTTAAACATGTTTTCACCTCATTTTTACCTTCTTTTTTTCTTCTCTCCATGTTTTCCTTCTTTCCTATGCTGCTGCTTCTTATTTTTCTTCTTTTTCAGACCCTATCATTGCACTATTGCTTATTCAATACCACCAGCAGATGGAGACACTATATTACAACATTAGTTGTGAGCAGCAGTTTGTACAAACAAATGCCTCATAGCTGATGTCCTATCCACCTAGGCACATAGGCACCACCTATTGTCTATTGCCTGCAGTAGGGGCCCACTGGACTAGCCAGCAAGCAGCTGCAGCAAATAAACAGATAATCTTTCTTTCCAACACTGAAACCTGGTGGTGCATTTAATATATGCTATCAGATAGGGGACATATCAGATATTAAACTGATATAAACAGACACCACATTTGATACCAGCCAAAAGGAAGGATGAGAAGTGATAACTGTGAAAGGGGAGGAACCAACGCTGTCCCCTTCACATGCACCATCACTACTTGTAGGAAGGGAGGCTGGCTGGCAGCCTCCCATACACACTCTGGCTGGGTGGCAGTCACCCACCAGTACACACAGCAGACCCTAAACCCATATCATTATTGCTAAGCAGGAAGATGGGAGTCCATTTCACTCTGATGGACCATTTTTAAATGCAATCCATAACCTGGCTTTGGCAGGAACCCTTCTTACTCCTCCTACTTGCATTTGATACTGGGTTTAGGATCTGCATAGGAAACACACACACACACACACACACACACATACAAGCACACACTTACCTGTGTTGCCTGCTGACGCCTCCTTGGCTGTCCCCAAACGGTATAAAACCAACAGCCACGGGAAGCTGTAAGGATAGAGGACATACCTGCATCCTATTGGACTCACTTGTCTTGGTTAAATCCAACTTATTTGACAACCTATGGTGCTGCTACTTCTGCTCATGGCAGTGCTGCTTCTGACAAGGCTGTTCTTTGGTGGGCCTAGGCGACATCACAATCTCCATGGTTACATACACAACAAAGGTCAGATGTTGTTTACACCTGGCCATGCCAGTGGTATTGAGTAGCATATCCCAGTGCTAAGGGTCCTGGGTGCAACAATCTTTCAATGGGGAATAGCCGCACTGAGTTTGTCAAGTGCACCCATGTTTGCAACTCCAACAATACACACATATGTATGTATGTGTGTATGTGTGTATGTGTGTATGTATGTATGTATGTCTATCTATGTCTATCTATCCATCTATCTATCTATCTATCCACCCATCTATCTCTATATATATTTATCTCTCTCTCTCTCTCTATATGTATATATATATAATTTTTTTTTCTTTTAAATATATATATATATATATATATATATATATATATGTATATACATATAGAGAGAGAGAGAGATGGAAATACATTTTTAAACATGTTTTCACCTCATTTTTACCTTCTTTTTTTCTTCTCTCCATGTTTTCCTTCTTTCCTATGCTGCTGCTTCTTATTTTTCTTCTTTTTCAGACCCTATCATTGCACTATTGCTTATTCAATACCACCAGCAGATGGAGACACTATATTACAACATTTCTATAATCTACCGGACTATCCGTGCACCCACCATACTATCCCGGAGATACGTGTTCAGGAGCGAAAATGGCTACAAGTGCCTGCCTGAAACCCGTGGATGACGACCGCCAAGCACGCATTGCAAAGATGTTTCTGATGTTCAACATGCAAGACACAGGTACGAAAGCAACAGTGGATCTTAAGATTTTAATGGAGGAATTGGAGAGGGCTCTTACTAAGGAGACCCGTATTTGGTGGGATGTTTCCACCCTCAAAAAATACGTTGAAAACAACATGGTTCCTAGAGGACTACGACTGAGAAAGTTTCCCACCACTGTGTTTGGGGAGCAGTTCAAAGCTGATTGGGAACAACTTATGACAGAATCATCACTTAAATTCATGAAGTTAATTATTGCATATGAAGAACAAGCTCTGTTGGAAGCTGATGAGAACATTACAAAACTGCAACTGTCATTACAACAATATGAAAATCACCCTGCTTTCATGGAGCAAGACAGTAAAATTAAAGAAAATATCGCTAAAGCTGAGTCAGTCATCACAGAGATCAAACAGAAAAAGTTCATGAGGGATCTGCAGGACTATCAAACCAGTACGGTTTACCAGTGGCCAACTATGGATAACAGACCCATCCCCAAATCCATCCTAAAAAAGAGTCGCGGGCGCAAGCATACCTCCAAGAATAAGAATTCTGTTTCTACTAAGGACTCTAGAGTCAGTTTTACATGCACGGATGGCGACTCTATGGATTCTGGAGATCAGACCGACGCCTCTGGACCTGTCACTCCGGCAGCTTCCTCCTCCCCGTTGCCTACGTCATCCAAGGTATCGGTGAGTCGCTCTACGTCATCAAAAAACGCCGAGCGGGGAGGAAGCACCGGTCGTCCAAGAAGGAGCCCGCGGTCTTACAGGAGGAGGTGAGCTCAATACCCGTTTTCAACCTATCGGCAAAGACACTATCTTCTCATGAACTGAGTGTTCTCTCAAAAGGGCTTACCTTTGCACCTTCTTGCCGTTTCAACTTATTCAACACTCTGTTGGACATTAACAAGCTAGTGAGAGACATCACGATTAAGAAGCACTTTCATAACATGTCTGATAGTTATGTTGATGCCGATATAAATAGTGATTTCAATACAAGTAATTTGCATGAAAATGTGGTCATGTCTGATAACTATGTTACAGATACTAGTACGTTCCCTCCTAGGTCTAATGTCAACCAACATATATATACTTTTAGTGATCAATGTATTGCTTCTGAGTTACAACAACTGTACAATATGTCTCACACTGATGGGGTACCTGAATTTGCTGTGTCCAACCCGGATTTCTATCCGATAATGTCAAGGACTCCCGTTCTTGATCACTTTCAAGAAGTGGTGGAACGAGAGTTGTTGATGCTATCCAAAAAGAAAAATTGTAAATTAGCTGGTAATCTATCCCCCCATGAAAAGGTAGCGCTTGACCACCTCAGCAAGTCGGACGATATTATCGTCCGGCAGGCTGACAAAGGGGGGGCAGTTGTAGTCCTTGACAAAGGACTTTATCGTAAACTGAACATGATTATGTTGCAAGATACTACCACCTATAAAACATTATCTGGTGACCCCACCAGTTCCTTTAAACTCATCTTGGACAACCTTGTGGATCTTGGGGTAGCCAATGGATTTATTGACCAGCGGCAGGCTGAATACATCAAAATTAAACACCCAACTATTGCCATATTCCATTCGCTCCCCAAGGTCCACAAAGGTGTATTTCCCCCACCCATGAGACCAATTGTGGCAGGGATATCTTCCCTAAATGAAAGAATGTGCTCATGGGTTGATAACCTGCTTCAACCTCTGATCGGTCAAATTCCGGGATATATCAAAGACACCGGACATATTCTGACTATGTGTGAGGATATAACCTGGCAAGATAATTATATATGGATAACTGCTGATGTCACCTCCCTTTATTCGGTTATACCTCACACATTAGTCAGACCTGCTTTGAATTGGTTTTTGAAAACATATTCGCAGTATTCGGCTGATCTCTGCGAATATGTTATCTTAGCGGTAGAGTTTTTACTAACACATAACTTTTTCAAATTTGACCAACATTTCTTTTTACAAACGACTGGAGCGTCGATGGGGGCGAGGTTCTCCCCCTCTCTCGCCAACATTTATATGTGTTGGTGGGAGAGGGAGACTATCTTCGCCCCCACCAACCCTTTCTCCTCATCCATTTTATTTTACGGCCGATACATCGATGACCTTATATTTATATGGAATTCGGATGTGGCGGCCGTTGATTTATTTTCAGATTATTTGAATGATAATGCTCTCAATTTGAAATTTACTACACTATCTTATGTCCCTACTGTCTCCTTCCTGGACCTCTATCTGACTGGTGATATTATCACCGGAAAGATAGTGACGTCCACATATAGGAAAGAGACCGATGTGAACTCTATCCTACGAGCCGACTCGTGCCATCCTACCCACGTGACAAAAAATTTGCCCGTGGGTGAGATGATTCGTGCTAGACGTAATTGTTCTAGAGAGGAGGACTTTGATCGTGAGATCGGAGTCATCTCATCTCGTTTGAAATCAAGAGGCTACCACGATCGGCACATTCAACGGGCGATAAACATTGCCCGCGACCGTGATCGCCCAAAACTTCTGTCTGGTGGGAAGCGAGTGTCCTATCCCACTAATGATAACGTTGCGGGGGTGCAAAGACATCTCCCTATTACGTTCGTGACCCAGTATAGTGATGACTTTCATGCTATCCGCAATATAGTGCAGAAATATATTCCTATGATTTCAGGTGATCCGTCTTTTTCTGAAATATTCAGTGGCGGCTTCAGATGTATTTCTAAGAAAGCCAAAACTATATCTAATAAAGTGTCTCCCAGTCTCTTCTTGAACACTAGAAGTCACAAGACTAATTGGTTGCAACACCGGGGCTCGTTCAGATGTGGTCATGGCAGATGCACTTGCTGTTCTATTATGCTTAACAGCACGAGCTTCGTGTCAGCATCCAATGGTGAACAATTCAACATGACACAATTTGTCAACTGTAGCACACACCATGTCGTTTATCTCATCACGTGCCGGGAGTGTAACATCCAATATGTGGGGTGCACGACGGGTGCACTGAAGGTGAGAGTTCGTAGGCACCTGTCGGACATCCCCCATTTTAACTCCCGGCACGTGTCCATGGTGAGTCGACATTGTGCAGAGAAACATTCTGGATCTACTCGCAGCTTACATGTTCAGGGCATAGAGAAAGTTACTATGCCTTTGCGTGGTGGAGACCATAGAAAAAAGTTACTTGACCGTGAGGTGTTTTGGATTTTGAAACTTGATACCAGGGCTCCTAGGGGTTTGAATAAAAGGCAAGACACTATGCTATATTATTAGATTGGCATACAATGATATATACTTTCTGTTAGTTCGTCTTATTTTTCGAACTTCCTTGATGTCTTGCCTTTGTCCCTATCCCCTTACTGAACCCACTTGTATAGGGATGTTATAACTTAATATATAATATAGCTATTTCATATTCCCCTTCCCACATAGTTTATCATACAACTTGGTTTAGTCTTCTTGTCCCATTGGCTGATATTTCCCATAGGTCTACATCTACCACTATACATGTTTCTTATATATATTTTTTATTTTTCACATATACCATATCCCATTATATGTGGTGTTATAGACCTTGGATGTGTGGCCCTTCTCCCTTCCTCCACTTTGTTTCTTCTATAGAACCTAGATATCTTCCTATAGATTGTCCCACACCCGCCTACATAGATAGCTAATGTTTATATCATATTTATATTAGCCTATTATTATTTCTTGTTATTTCTGTGGCCATTGCTTTCGGATGTGGGATATATCCAGGAGATTGGATCTTAATTTATATAATGTTATTTTTTAGTACATTTGTACCAAGTCCTTCTCTCTTTTTCTAATATATTAATATTATTTACCATACTTGAAGTGACTTGGTTTGATATCTCAAAAATGATGATGGTATTGGTTCTATACTGTGTCTAACACTAACAAACCTGAGCACACCTAGGATGTGACTGACAGTTTATATTACTATGTGTTTTTAAACTATCGATTTATTACCATGTCTTTTATATATGTTGGTTAGTCCCTATCCCTGGAAATTTTGATTATGTATATTATTATTTTCCGTGTATGATATTTCACAGCTGATTTCATATGTGAGCTATGTATATTCTGTTTAGTGTTCTTTTCCCCTTTTTTGTTTAGTGTGAACGCAGACGTCAGTCTGGCCTTTGTGTGTGGGTGTGCACCGCCCCGTCCCACTCAGGTGTTTTCACCTGGTGAGGGGGGCGGTGCCGCCTACTATAAGAGCCGAACTGATCTGAGTATACCATTGTATGACTAAGGCGACCAAGGTTGCTGAAACGCGTCACTTTACTCTATGATCCGTGTTGCTGTTTGCTGTGTGTATCTACAATAAATTTCCATCTTGCATCGTGCTTTGTGCTGGACATTGTTCTACTTTCCTATTGTTCGTCTTCGTGGTGTCCGCACGAGTCCGTGCACTGAGGCGGCGGTGGAGAGCTGGATGATCTTTCTATTTCTATATTACAACATTAGTTGTGAGCAGCAGTTTGTACAAACAAATGCCTCATAGCTGATGTCCTATCCACCTAGGCACATAGGCACCACCTATTGTCTATTGCCTGCAGTAGGGGCCCACTGGACTAGCCAGCAAGCAGCTGCAGCAAATAAACAGATAATCTTTCTTTCCAACACTGAAACCTGGTGGTGCATTTAATAGATGCTATCAGATAGGGGACATATCAGATATTAAACTGATATAAACAGACACCACATTTGATACCAGCCAAAAGGAAGGATGAGAAGTGATAACTGTGAAAGGGGAGGAACCAACGCTGTCCCCTTCACATGCACCATCACTACTTGTAGGAAGGGAGGCTGGCTGGCAGCCTCCCATACACACTCTGGCTGGGTGGCAGTCACCCACCAGTACACACAGCAGACCCTAAACCCATATCATTATTGCTAAGCAGGAAGATGGGAGTCCATTTCACTCTGATGGACCATTTTTAAATGCAATCCATAACCTGGCTTTGGCAGGAACCCTTCTTACTCCTCCTACTTGCATTTGATACTGGGTTTAGGATCTGCATAGGAAACACACACACACACACACACACACACACACGCACACACACATACAAGCACACACTTACCTGTGTTGCCTGCTGACGCCTCCTTGGCTGTCCCCAAACGGTATAAAACCAACAGCCACGGGAAGCTGTAAGGATAGAGGACATACCTGCATCCTATTGGACTCACTTGTCTTGGTTAAATCCAACTTATTTGACAACCTATGGTGCTGCTACTTCTGCTCATGGCAGTGCTGCTTCTGACAAGGCTGTTCTTTGGTGGGCCTAGGCGACATCACAATCTCCATGGTTACATACACAACAAAGGTCAGATGTTGTTTACACCTGGCCATGCCAGTGGTATTGAGTAGCATATCCCAGTGCTAAGGGTCCTGGGTGCAACAATCTTTCAATGGGGAATAGCCGCACTGAGTTTGTCAAGTGCACCCATGTTTGCAACTCCAACAATACACACATATGTATGTATGTATGTATGTGTGTATGTGTGTATGTGTGTATGTATGTCTATCTATCTATCTATCTATCTATCTATCTATCCACCCATCTATCTCTATATATATATTTATCTCTCTCTCTCTATATGTATATATATATAATTTTTTTTCTTTTAAATATATATATATATATATATATATAGAGAGAGAGAGAGATGGAAATACTTTTTTAAACATGTTTTCACCTCATTTTTACCTTCTTTTTTTCTTCTCTCCATGTTTTCCTTCTTTCCTATGCTGCTGCTTCTTATTTTTCTTCTTTTTCAGACCCTATCATTGCACTATTGCTTATTCAATACCACCAGCAGATGGAGACACTATATTACAACATTAGTTGTGAGCAGCAGTTTGTACAAACAAATGCCTCATAGCTGATGTCCTATCCACCTAGGCACCACCTATTGTCTATTGCCTGCAGTAGGGGACCACTGGACTAGCCAGCAAGCAGCTGCAGCAAATAAACAGATAGTCTTTCTTTCCAACACTGAAACCTGGTGGTGCATTTAATATATGCTATCAGATAGGAGACATATCAGATATTAAACTGATATAAACAGACACCACATTTGATACCAGCCAAATGGAAGGATGAGAAGTGATAACTGTGAAAGGGGAGGAACCAACGCTGTCCCCTTCACATGCACCATCACTACTTGTAGGAAGGGAGGCTGGCTGGCAGCCTCCCATACACACTCTGGCTGGGTGGCAGTCACCCACCAGTACACACAGCAGACCCTAAACCCATATCATTATTGCTAAGCAGGAAGATGGGAGTCCATTTCACTCTGATGGACCATTTTTAAATGCAATCCATAACCTGGCTTTGGCAGGAACCCTTCTTACTCCTCCTACTTGCATTTGATACTGGGTTTAGGATCTGCATAGGAAACACACACACACACACACACACACACACACACACACACACACACACACACATACAAGCACACACTTACCTGTGTTGCCTGCTGACGCCTCCTTGGCTGTCCCCAAACGGTATAAAACCAACAGCCACGGGAAGCTGTAAGGATAGAGGACATACCTGCATCCTATTGGACTCACTTGTCTTGGTTAAATCCAACTTATTTGACAACCTATGGTGCTGCTACTTCTGCTCATGGCAGTGCTGCTTCTGACAAGGCTGTTCTTTGGTGGGCCTAGGCGACATCACAATCTCCATGGTTACATACACAACAAAGGTCAGATGTTGTTTACACCTGGCCATGCCAGTGGTATTGAGTAGCATATCCCAGTGCTAAGGGTCCTGGGTGCAACAATCTTTCAATGGGGAATAGCCGCACTGAGTTTGTCAAGTGCACCCATGTTTGCAACTCCAACAATACACACATATGTATGTATGTGTGTATGTGTGTATGTGTGTATGTATGTATGTATGTCTATCTATGTCTATCTATCTATCTATCTATCTATCTATCCACCCATCTATCTCTATATATATTTATCTCTCTCTCTCTCTCTATATGTATATATATATAATTTTTTTTCTTTTAAATATATATATATATATATATATATATATATATATATATATATATATGTATATACATATAGAGAGAGAGAGAGATGGAAATACATTTTTAAACATGTTTTCACCTCATTTTTACCTTCTTTTTTTCTTCTCTCCATGTTTTCCTTCTTTCCTATGCTGCTGCTTCTTATTTTTCTTCTTTTTCAGACCCTATCATTGCACTATTGCTTATTCAATACCACCAGCAGATGGAGACACTATATTACAACATTAGTTGTGAGCAGCAGTTTGTACAAACAAATGCCTCATAGCTGATGTCCTATCCACCTAGGCACATAGGCACCACCTATTGTCTATTGCCTGCAGTAGGGGCCCACTGGACTAGCCAGCAAGCAGCTGCAGCAAATAAACAGATAATCTTTCTTTCCAACACTGAAACCTGGTGGTGCATTTAATATATGCTATCAGATAGGGGACATATCAGATATTAAACTGATATAAACAGACACCACATTTGATACCAGCCAAAAGGAAGGATGAGAAGTGATAACTGTGAAAGGGGAGGAACCAACGCTGTCCCCTTCACATGCACCATCACTACTTGTAGGAAGGGAGGCTGGCTGGCAGCCTCCCATACACACTCTGGCTGGGTGGCAGTCACCCACCAGTACACACAGCAGACCCTAAACCCATATCATTATTGCTAAGCAGGAAGATGGGAGTCCATTTCACTCTGATGGACCATTTTTAAATGCAATCCATAACCTGGCTTTGGCAGGAACCCTTCTTACTCCTCCTACTTGCATTTGATACTGGGTTTAGGATCTGCATAGGAAACACACACACACACACACACGCACACACACATACAAGCACACACTTACCTGTGTTGCCTGCTGACGCCTCCTTGGCTGTCCCCAAACGGTATAAAACCAACAGCCACGGGAAGCTGTAAGGATAGAGGACATACCTGCATCCTATTGGACTCACTTGTCTTGGTTAAATCCAACTTATTTGACAACCTATGGTGCTGCTACTTCTGCTCATGGCAGTGCTGCTTCTGACAAGGCTGTTCTTTGGTGGGCCTAGGCGACATCACAATCTCCATGGTTACATACACAACAAAGGTCAGATGTTGTTTACACCTGGCCATGCCAGTGGTATTGAGTAGCATATCCCAGTGCTAAGGGTCCTGGGTGCAACAATCTTTCAATGGGGAATAGCCGCACTGAGTTTGTCAAGTGCACCCATGTTTGCAACTCCAACAATACACACATATGTATGTATGTATGTATGTGTGTATGTGTGTATGTGTGTATGTATGTCTATCTATCTATCTATCTATCTATCTATCTATCCACCCATCTATCTCTATATATATATTTATCTCTCTCTCTCTATATGTATATATATATAATTTTTTTTCTTTTAAATATATATATATATATATATATAGAGAGAGAGAGAGAGAGAGATGGAAATACTTTTTTAAACATGTTTTCACCTCATTTTTACCTTCTTTTTTTCTTCTCTCCATGTTTTCCTTCTTTCCTATGCTGCTGCTTCTTATTTTTCTTCTTTTTCAGACCCTATCATTGCACTATTGCTTATTCAATACCACCAGCAGATGGAGACACTATATTACAACATTAGTTGTGAGCAGCAGTTTGTACAAACAAATGCCTCATAGCTGATGTCCTATCCACCTAGGCACCACCTATTGTCTATTGCCTGCAGTAGGGGACCACTGGACTAGCCAGCAAGCAGCTGCAGCAAATAAACAGATAATCTTTCTTTCCAACACTGAAACCTGGTGGTGCATTTAATATATGCTATCAGATAGGGGACATATCAGATATTAAACTGATATAAACAGACACCACATTTGATACCAGCCAAATGGAAGGATGAGAAGTGATAACTGTGAAAGGGGAGGAACCAACGCTGTCCCCTTCACATGCACCATCACTACTTGTAGGAAGGGAGGCTGGCTGGCAGCCTCCCATACACACTCTGGCTGGGTGGCAGTCACCCACCAGTACACACAGCAGACCCTAAACCCATATCATTATTGCTAAGCAGGAAGATGGGAGTCCATTTCACTCTGATGGACCATTTTTAAATGCAATCCATAACCTGGCTTTGGCAGGAACCCTTCTTACTCCTCCTACTTGCATTTGATACTGGGTTTAGGATCTGCATAGGAAACACACACACACACACACACAAGCACACACTTACCTGTGTTGCCTGCTGACGCCTCCTTGGCTGTCCCCAAATGGTATAAAACCAACAGCCACGGGAAGCTGTAAGGATAGAGGACATACCTGCATCCTATTGGACTCACTTGTCTTGGTTAAATCCAACTTATTTGACAACCTATGGTGCTGCTACTTATGCTCATGGCAGTGCTGCTTCTGACAAGGCTGTTCTTTGGTGGGCCTAGGCAACA
>NW_026609824.1:755000-787500 GCF_029499605.1 Hyla sarda
AACCCTTCTTACTCCTCCTACTTGCATTTGATACTGGGTTTAGGATCTGCATAGGAAACACACACACACACACACACACACACAAGCACACACTTACCTGTGTTGCCTGCTGACGCCTCCTTGGCTGTCCCCAAACGGTATAAAACCAACAGCCACGGGAAGCTGTAAGGATAGAGGACATACCTGCATCCTATTGGACTCACTTGTCTTGGTTAAATCCAACTTATTTGACAACCTATGGTGCTGCTACTTCTGCTCATGGCAGTGCTGCTTCTGACAAGGCTGTTCTTTGGTGGGCCTAGGCGACATCACAATCTCCATGGTTACATACACAACAAAGGTCAGATGTTGTTTACACCTGGCCATGCCAGTGGTATTGAGTAGCATATCCCAGTGCTAAGGGTCCTGGGTGCAACAATCTTTCAATGGGGAATAGCCGCACTGAGTTTGTCAAGTGCACCCATGTTTGCAACTCCAACAATACACACGTATGTATGTATGTATGTATGTATGTATGTGTGTATGTGTGTATGTATGTGTATCTATCTATCTATCTATCTATCCACCCAACTATCTCTATATATATTTATCTCTCTCTCTCTATATGTATATATATATATATATATATATATATATATATAAATTTTTTTTCTTTTAAATATATATATATATATATATGTATATACATATAGAGAGAGAGAGAGATGGAAATACTTTTTTAAACATGTTTTCACCTCATTTTTACCATCTTTTTTTCTTCTCTCCATGTTTTCCTTCTTTCCTATGCTGCTGCTTCTTATTTTTCTTCTTTTTCAAACCCTATCATTGCACTATTGCTTATTCAATACCACCAGCAGATGGAGACACTATATTACAACATTAGTTGTGAGCAGCAGTTTGTACAAACAAATGCCTCATAGCTGATGTCCTATCCACCTAGGCACATAGGCACCACCTATTGTCTTTTGCCTGCAGTAGGGGCCCACTGGACTAGCCAGCAAGCAGCTGCAGCTGCAGCAAATAAACAGATAACCTTTCTTTCCAACACTGAAACCTGGTGGTGCACTTAATATCTGCTATCAGATAGGGGACATATCAGATATTAAACTGATATAAACAGACACCACATTTGATACCAGCCAAAAGGAAGGATGATAAGTGATAATTGTGGTCATGGCTCCAAGAGCCTAGAGTGGGAACTGTACAAACTGTATAATACTGACCGTACTTACCGACCTGGAAACAGGAGACCATCTAGAGGACCTAAGAGGGAAAACTAGCGGATGAGGTGTGCCCAATTACCGCGACCGTGGGTATGCCTGATAGAGGGCATACCCTAGTGGGAATTATGAGAAATGAGGGAGGGCTGGGTGGGTGACGCCAACGTAACACACGCCCCCAGGTGTGGGAGAGGGGTGATTATATACCCCACGCCACTCCCACAAATAAAGCCAATTAGGCTTAACACTTGTGGTCATGGCTCCAAGAGCCTAGAGTGGGAACTGTACAAACTGTATAATACTGACCGTACTTACCGACCTGGAAACAGGAGACCATCTAGAGGACCTAAGAGGGAAAACTAGCGGATGAGGTGTGCCCAATTACCGCGACCGTGGGTATGCCTGATAGAGGGCAAAGAGTCGGAGGTAGGGTACAACTGAGTTTTATTTGAATTTACAGAGCCAACACTTTAAACACCCCCGCCATCTCGGTGGACGGGTCAGGGACGTAGCGCTCGAAACAGCCAGAATTCCAGCGCCCCAACTTCTTGATGACGTGTGCAGGGGCATTGTGTTTAGACGCTGCAGAGGCTGCTCCGATCCTAAACGAGTGACCTGAAATGCCACTAGGCTCGTGTCCCAGGACTCTGACAAGGGACCACACGTGTTTGGTGAACTGTGAAGAGGAGAGTGCTGACCCATTGACCGGCAGAAGAGGGCTGTGCGCTGGCTGTCCAGGGAACGTGGAAAGGAGTTGTGTGAGGGCCAGGACCGGACACCATTGGTGAAAAGTGGGGAAATAGCGTATGGTGGCTCCCCATCTACAGGTTTTGGTGGAAGACAGAGTGAGTGCAAACCCTGCTCCATGCGGTGATAGTTGGCTCAGGAGAAGACCCCGTGACCTTCGACCGCAGCGTGTGAACTCCCCCGGCCTCAAGAATCCGTAGAAGGCCAAGTAGATCGCTGCTTTGATGACAGTGCTGAGTCTGGGACCAAACGGGTGAGTGTCCAGGAGTGAGGACATGGATCGGAAAAGGTCGCCAGTGACTGGTGCACGGGAGGGTGGTTTGGGACGTGACAGGACAAGGATGCCTTTGAGTGCCGCCTTAATAGGGTTAGTGGACAGTAGAGAAAGTGCGTCGGGATGTGAGAAGGATCTATGGTGTTGTAACCCTGCTAAGTGAAGCTTGATGGTGTTGTGGGAGAGGTGAAGAGAAGAATGGCAGAAACCGACATAAGCAAGAGAGGAACGAACCGAAATTGTGGCAGGGAGACCTTGTTTGTGCATGAACGTGGAAAAAGAGGCTAGAGCTGCGTCATACGCCCGTTTGGTGCTGGGTGCAAGGGACTGTCTGATTAAAGAATTTGCTACTGTGATGAAGTCTGTTAGTCCATCTGGAGATACTGTGTTCAAGGAACTGGGACCCCGACGATGTCTGCTTCTGGGTGTACCTGAAAGAACAGCTTCATGTTACCTCGTGACAGAGCGTCAGCTGCTGTGTTTTTAGTACCCTCAATGTGCTCAACACAAAAGTGAAAATTGTGCTGAAGAGCGATCAAGACAAACTTCCTGACAAAACGCATGATATGCGGGGACTTAGAACGCCCTTTCCTTAAGATGTCTACTGTGGCCATGTTATCGCATCTGAAGCGGACAGTGGAGTTGACCCACGAATCACCCCATACGGCAGCGGCTGCTACTATTGGATAGATCTCAAATAAGGCCGAAGTTTCGTGAAAATTCGGGATAAGCAGTATGTCCTGAGGCCAAGGACTGGCCAGCCAGTGTGCGCCATGGAGAGCGTCGAAACCGACGGCTGAGGCGTCAGAAACCACGGAGGGGGATGTTTCCGTGGCTGAGGGGACAAAGAGCGAGATTCCGTTCCAGTTATTCAGGAAGTGACCCCACATGGCCAGGTCTGACATTGCCTCGCTGTCAATTCGAATGACATGCCTCTGCCCGGAAACTGAAGGAAGTAAGTCCAGGAGTCTGGATATGAATGACCTACCTTGCGGAATGATCCTCATCGCAAAGGCCATCATGCCTAGGAGGCTTTGGAGCTCCACCCTGGATACTGTGTGGCACTTTGTAATTTTTTGGATAACCTCACGGATCCTAGCCAGTTTCTCCTGGGGAAGCCTGGCTTGCATTTCCTCTGTGTCTAAGATGATGCCTAGGAAGGTGAGCTGAGTGGACGGGCCTTCGGTCTTATGGGGTGCGATTGGGACCCCAACTTCCTTGAACAGCCTCAGCAGTGACCTGAGATTAGAGGGACTGTGACCAGGGTGTTCCAGCAACAGGAAGTCGTCCAGATAGTGGATAGTGTAGTGACAGTTGGAGACATGTTGTAAGGCCCAGTGTAAGGCCGTGGCTAGTTGATCAAAAAGCCAGGGGCTACTTTTGGCTCCAAAGGTGAGTTTAGTGGCAAAGTAATACTTGCCTGCCCATTTTACACCATGCCACTGCCACAGGTCTTGCTTGATGGGGAGAAGTTTGAAGGCGTCGGTAATGTCAGCTTTGGAGAGCCACGTGCCCCTGCCCAGCTGTAGTATGGCCTGTATGGCTTGATCGATAGTGGAATATTTCATACTGAACTGATCGGAAGGGATCAGTGCATTGATGCTAGGGATGTTAGAAGAGTAAGGCGCGGAGAGGTCATAGATTAACCTTCTTTTATTAGAAAACTTCCCAGTGGCTAGCCCCAACGGACTAACCCTCCAGACAAAAAAAGGGGGTACATCAAAAGGGCCGATCATAAAGCCTTTCAGAAGTTCGGTTTGTATTAATTCTGACACCACCGTGGGTTCAGCGAGTGCTGACTGAAGGTTAAGGCATTCATACGTGCTTTGAGGCAACGCGACCAACCCTGTGTGAGCCTTCGCGAAACCCTCCAACTAACCATCTGACCCAGCAGGGATCAGGGTGGCTGGCTAGAATGCGGGCCAGGGCGTCAACCCGCACCACGCCTAGTCACGCCTGGTTGCCTTTTTGAGAACAGATGGAGCTGGGGTGGGCCCGGAAACAGAGAAAACACACATGGAGAAGCTTGCAGTTGCTGTAGGTGCATGCAGAGAGGTTGAAATTGTTACATATCTGAGTCTTGCCCAGAAACCTGACCGGCCTACCTAGCCTGTCTAGAGCAGGAGAGTTCCTCTGACTGGGGCCTAAGGAGATATTTTGGCTCCTGTTGGTGCTTGTATCCGCCTGATCTTTGCTCAGGGGGGCACCAATTAGTGGTGTGTGCAGTGACCCCGCACCAGCTGCAGGAGGGGGCTTTTAGACCTGCGAAATGCTCGCAGTAAAGTTCAGTGTCAACGGCTCCCCAGTTGGTCGTGTAATTGAATTGCTCGAAAGAAGCAGCTGCCTTAGCAGCAAAAGATTTGTGGTACTCGTAGAAAGTGGACCCTCCGTGTTTGTACGCCATTTGTGCGATCTTGTGGAGGTACAAATCAAGTTCCTCCCTGCGACTGGGACTAACTGAGCAAATGACGTCTCTATATAGCCCAAAGGCTATGACAAACTCGTTAATTGTTAGTTTCCTGTTAAGCCTGGCATCTTTGCTTTTGAAGGTGACAGCGAGATCGCCACAGGCAACGGTTTTGGTGTCATTGATGTCCGTGGTGGCTATCAGCAGAAGAGCCAAGTTGACATTCTTGCCCTCCAGAATGTCTTTTTTAATTGCTGCCGGGATAAAGTGTGCGGGTGTAACATTCGGGGGAGGCTGAAGCATACCTGAAGGCGGAGCCTGAGAGGTAGAAGCAACAGGAACAGCGGGGCCTGGGGCTGTGTCCGTGACCCTGGCGCGTTCCATGTCCTCTAGTCTATCCTGTAGCCCGGACACTGATGTGAGCACCTGGCTCATCATGGTGTGGAGCTGCGAAAGTGAAGCACTGGACGCTTGGTCCGATGCTGCTGCCTGCCTCGCCGGGGGGGCCCGGTCTGTGCCCAGCAGGTTGAACAGCTCCCCTTTCTTGGCTGAGGCCGGAAAGGGAGTGCCCCTCCTCCTGAGTTCCTGCATCAGTTTGGGGATTGTCCAGGTACGGTAGGAGGACATGCTACCCCGGTCCGAAGCTCTTGCTGGGGTCTCGGGGACGGAGAGGGTGTCCTCAATGTCAGAGGGTTGCGACATGCTGCGTCGGAACCTGTCCGGGCCAGTAACGGGTGCCGGTAGACAAAGTTGGATGCTAGTGAGAACAGGGATGGTACCTGAACAACTCTGGCTGCTATCTTGTAACACTGACCTGCTGTATCCTGAGTTGTGGGAATAGAAGGAGCCTGAATAGGCACGATCCGGCTCACGGCTGAGGGGATACACAGAGACAGACAACAAATAGTGAAAATGGGTGGCAGCTGAGTGCCTGACGTGATGAGTGCGTGACGTGGTGGGCTAAAAATGAGTTTCCCCCTATATATTTTTTTTTTTTTTTTTTTGGGGTGTGTCAGATAACGGATGACCCAGTGTTTGTGTGTGTCGAGTTGCGTTGTGCTGAAGCAAGTCAGGAACAACGGGCTACACCAAGGCCCCCACTGACGCGAACGGCCCAGGCTGAACGGGGGTGTCGGCCGCCCGAGGCCCTGGGCCGCGTCAGCGGCGGGTCCAGCGCGTGAAATGTGTTGGCCAAAATGATTGAATGTCGTGCAGAAGTGAGAACTGATGGCTATGTGAGAAGAAGTGAAATCAGTATATGTGTTTTTTTTTTTTTTTTTTTTTTTTTATATACCTCGAGCTGAAAGCTGAGAGGCGAAGCCACTTGTGGGGCTTAGGAACGGGCTTAGGAACGACAGTGGAACCTGAAGGGTAAGACAAATACTATAGTCATTAATGATGAGGGACAGCATGTGCCTGGCCATAGGGCTGGTTCCCCCCCTTTTTTTTTTTTTTTTTGAGAAGGAAGGGGGGGGGGGCAGGTGTGACATGGTGGCCGAACCTGGGTGATGCCGACGCTCACGGCCCGACAGCCCAGACCCCGGGCGCCTCCCCCCCTCGCGGCACCCGACCATGCATAAGCACGCCGGGAGCTAGCAGGAAAGGGGGGAGAGCGCCCGGACCCGACTGTGGGATGGCACCCTGCGCACGTCCCGGCTGGCCCCCATGACAGGGATGGTGTGGCTCCGGGGAGTGGCGCCGCCCCCCTCAACGGCGGGGCCCCGCCCCCGCAGCCCGTGTCGCCGCAGAGCTGGGTGCAGGAACGGAGCCCCCCCCGTGGCGACGCGGCGCCGGGTGATGACGCGGGACGCCGGGACGCGTACTCTCGCCCTCTGTATTGTGGGAAGGAGTGACCGGAAGCGACGCCGCCCCCCGCAGCCCCACGCCGCAATCTGGAGCGTGGGACGGGATCCCCGAGCCCGGCAGCAGGCGCAACTCCACTCCCTCGGGACCGGGAACCGGGCGGGCCAGGTGAGCGGTGAGGGAACACGGGAAGGGGAAAACATGCAAGAAAAACCGGGGTACAAAAAACCTGGGGGAGCGCGAGGAGGCAAGCGACCCAGCTGGGGGTAAGCCTGCTCCGGCACTACGAACCCGGGCTGAACAACATAGAGCCACACTGGCACTTACCTAACCAACCTCTGCGAGGACGGGGGATAGAACCGTTACACACTACCAACGACACTCCAGAGGGGGGGGACGTATGCACTAACACGGTAGACTACTAGAGAACTACCGCCAACGTAACACACGCCCCCAGGTGTGGGAGAGGGGTGATTATATACCCCACGCCACTCCCACAAATAAAGCCAATTAGGCTTAACACCTGTGAAAGGGGAGGAACCAACGCTGTCCCCTTCACATGCACAATCACTACTTGTAGGAAGGGAGGCTGGCTGGCAGCCTCCCATACACACTCTGGCTGGGTGGCAGTCACCCACCAGTACACACAGCAGACCCTAAACCCATATCATTATTGCTAAGCAGGAATATGGGAGTCCATTTCACTCTGATGGACCATTTTTAAATGCAATCCATAACCTGGCTTTGGCAGGAACCCTTCTTACTCCTCCTACTTGCATTTGATACTGGGTTTAGGATCTGCATAGGAAACACACACACACACACACACACACACACACATACAAGCACACACTTACCTGTGTTGCCTGCTGACGCCTTCTTGGCTGTCCCCAAACGGTATAAAACCAACAGCCACGGGAAGCTGTAAGGATAGAGGACATACCTGCATCCTATTGGACTCACTTGTCTTGGTTAAATCCAACTTATTTGACAACCTATGGTGCTGCTACTACTTCTGCTCATGGCAGTGCTGCTTCTGACAAGGCTGTTCTTTGGTGGGCCTAGGCGACATCACAATCTCCATGGTTACATACACAACAAAGGTCAGATGTTGTTTACACCTGGCCATGCCAGTGGTATTGAGTAGCATATCCCAGTGCTAAGGGTCCTGGGTGCAACAATCTTTCAATGGGGAATAGCCGCACTGAGTTTGTCAAGTGCACTCATGTTTGCAACTCCAACAATACACACATATGTATGTATGTATGTATGTGTGTATGTGTGTATGTGTGTATGTGTGTATGTATGTATGTATGTCTATCTATCTATCTATCCACCCATCTATCTCTATATATATATTTATCTCTCTCTCTCTATATGTATATATATAATTTTTTTTTCTTTTAAATATATATATATATATAGAGAGAGAGATGGAAATACTTTTTTAAACATGTTTTCACCTCATTTTTACCTTCTTTTTTTCTTCTCTCCATGTTTTCCTTCTTTCCTATGCTGCTGCTTCTTATTTTTCTTCTTTTTCAGACCCTATCATTGCACTATTGCTTATTCAATACCACCAGCAGATGGAGACACTATATTACAACATTAGTTGTGAGCAGCAGTTTGTACAAACAAATGCCTCATAGCTGATGTCCTATCTACCTAGGCACATAGGCACCACCTATTGTCTTTTGCCTGCAGTAGGGACCCACTGGACTAGCCAGCAAGCAGCTGCAGCAGCAGCAAATAAACAGGTAATCTTTCTTTCCAACACTGAAACCTGGTGGTGCACTTAATATATGCTACCAGATAGGGGACATATCAGATATTAAACTGATATAAACAGACACCACATTTGATACCACCCAAAAGGAAGGATGAGAAGTGATAACTGTGAAAGGGGAGGAACCAACGCTGTCCCCTTCACATGCACCATCACTACTTGTAGGAAGGGAGGCTGGCTGGCAGCCTCCCATACACACTCTGGCTGGGTGGCAGTCACCCACCAGTACACACAGCAGACCCTAAACCCATATCATTATTGCTAAGCAGGAAGATGGGAGTCCATTTCACTCTGATGGACCATTTTTAAATGCAATCCATAACCTGGCTTTGGCAGGAACCCTTCTTACTCCTCCTACTTGCATTTGATACTGGGTTTAGGATCTGCATAGGAAACACACACACACACACACACACAAGCACACACTTACCTGTGTTGCCTGCTGACGCCTCCTTGGCTGTCCCCAAACGGTATAAAACCAACAGCCACGGGAAGCTGTAAGGATAGAGGACATACCTGCATCCTATTGGACTCACTTGTCTTGGTTAAATCCAACTTATTTGACAACCTATGGTGCTGCTACTTCTGCTCATGGCAGTGCTGCTTCTGACAAGGCTGTTCTTTGGTGGGCCTAGGCGACATCACAATCTCCATGGTTACATACACAACAAAGGTCAGATGTTGTTTACACCTGGCCATGCCAGTGGTATTGAGTAGCATATCCCAGTGCTAAGGGTCCTGGGTGCAACAAACTTTCAATGGGGAATAGCCGCACTGAGTTTGTCAAGTGCACCCATGTTTGCAACTCCAACAATACACACGTATGTATGTATGTATGTGTATCTATCTATCTATCTATCCACCCATCTATCTCTATATATATTTATCTCTCTCTCTCTCTCTCTATATGTATATATATATATATATATATATATATATATATATATATATATATAATTTTTTTTTCTTTTATATATATATATATATATATATATATATATATATATATATATATATATGTGTATACATATAGAGAGAGAGAGATGGAAATACTTTTTTAAACATGTTTTCACCTCATTTTTACCTTCTTTTTTTCTTCTCTCCATGTTTTCCTTCTTTCCTATGCTGCTGCTTCTTATTTTTCTTCTTTTTCAAACCCTATCATTGCACTATTGCTTATTCAATACCACCAGCAGATGGAGACACTATATTACAACATTAGTTGTGAGCAGCAGTTTGTACAAACAAATGCCTCATAGCTGATGTCCTATCCACCTAGGCACATAGGCACCACCTATTGTCTTTTGCCTGCAGTAGGGGCCCACTGGACTAGCCAGCAAGCAGCTGCAGCAAATAAACAGATAACCTTTCTTTCCAACACTGAAACCTGGTGGTGCACTTAATATATGCTACCAGATAGGGGACATATCAGATATTAAACTGATATAAACAGACACCACATTTGATACCAGCCAAAAGGAAGGATGAGAAGTGATAACTGTGAAAGGGGAGGAACCAACGCTGTCCCCTTCACATGCACCATCACTACTTGTAGGAAGGGAGGCTGGCTGGCAGCCTCCCATACACACTCTGGCTGGGTGGCAGTCACCCACCAGTACACACAGCAGACCCTAAACCCATATCATTATTGCTAAGCAGGAAGATGGGAGTCCATTTCACTCTGATGGACCATTTTTAAATGCAATCCATAACCTGGCTTTGGCAGGAACCCTTCTTACTCCTCCTACTTGCATTTGATACTGGGTTTAGGATCTGCATAGGAAACACACACACACACAAGCACACACTTACCTGTGTTGCCTGCTGACGCCTCCTTGGCTGTCCCCAAACGGTATAAAACCAACAGCCACGGGAAGCTGTAAGGATAGAGGACATACCTGCATCCTATTGGACTCACTTGTCTTGGTAAAATCCAACTTATTTGACAACCTATGGTGCTGCTACTTATGCTCATGGCAGTGCTGCTTCTGACAAGGCTGTTCTTTGGTGGGCCTAGGCGACATCACAATCTCCATGGTTACATACACAACAAAGGTCAGATGTTGTTTACACCTGGCCATGCCAGTGGTATTGAGTAGCATATCCCAGTGCTAAGGGTCCTGGGTGCAACAATCTTTCAATGGGGAATAGCCGCACTGAGTTTGTCAAGTGCAATCATGTTTGCAACTCCAACAATACACACATATGTATGTATGTGTGTATGTGTGTATGTGTGTATGTGTGTATGTGTGTATGTATGTCTATCTATCTATCTATCTATCTATCCACCCATCTATCTCTATATATATTTATCTCTCTCTCTCTCTCTATATGTATATATATATATATATGTATATATATAATTTTTTTTTCTTTTAAATATATATATATATATATATATATATATATATGTATATACATATAGAGAGAGAGAGAGAGAGAGATGGAAATACTTTTTTAAACATGTTTTCACCTCATTTTTACCTTCTTTTTTTCTTCTCTCCATGTTTTCCTTCTTTCCTATGCTGCTGCTTCTTATTTTTCTTCTTTTTCAGACCCTATCATTGCACTATTGCTTATTCAATACCACCAGCAGATGGAGACACTATATTACAACATTAGTTGTGAGCAGCAGTTTGTACAAACAAATGCCTCATAGCTGATGTCCTTTCCACCTAGGCACATAGGCACTACCTATTGTCTATTGCCTGCAGTAGGGACCCACTGGACTAGACAGCAAGCAGCTGCAGCAAATAAACAGATAATCTTTCTTTCCAACACTGAAACCTGGTGGTGCATTTAATATATGCTATCAGATAGGGGACATATCAGATATTAAACTGATATAAACAGACACCACATTTGATACCAGCCAAAAGGAAGGATGAGAAGTGATAACTGTGAAAGGGGAGGAACCAACGCTGTCCCCTTCACATGCACCATCATTACTTGTAGGAAGGGAGGCTGGCTGGCAGCCTCCCATACACACTCTGGCTGGGTGGCAGTCACCCACCAGTACACACAGCAGACCCTAAACCCATATCATTATTGCTAAGCAGGAAGATGGGAGTCCATTTCACTCTGATGGACCATTTTTAAATGCAATCCATAACCTGGCTTTGGCAGGAACCCTTCTTACTCCTCCTACTTGCATTTGATACTGGGTTTAGGATCTGCATAGGAAACACACACACACACACACACACACACAAGTACACACTTACCTGTGTTGCCTGCTGACGCCTCCTTGGCTGTCCCCAAACGGTATAAAACCAACAGCCACGGGAAGCTGTAAGGATAGAGGACATACCTGCATCCTATTGGACTCACTTGTCTTGGTTAAATCCAACTTATTTGACAACCTATGGTGCTGCTACTTCTGCTCATGGCAGTGCTGCTTCTGACAAGGCTGTTCTTTGGTGGGCCTAGGCGACATCACAATCTCCATGGTTACATACACAACAAAGGTCAGATGTTGTTTACACCTGGCCATGCCAGTGGTATTGAGTAGCATATCCCAGTGCTAAGGGTCCTGGGTGCAACAATCTTTCAATGGGGAATAGCCGCACTGAGTTTGTCAAGTGCACCCATGTTTGCAACTCCAACAATACACACATATGTATGTATGTATGTATGTATGTGTGTATGTGTGTATGTGTGTATGTGTGTATGTATGTCTATCTATCTATCTATCTATCCACCCATCTATCTCTATATATATTTATCTCTCTCTCTCTCTCTCTCTATATGTATATATATATATTTTTTTTTTCTTTTAAATATATATATATATATATATATATATATATATATATGTGTATATACATATATAGAGAGAGAGAGATGGAAATACTTTTTTAAACATGTTTTCACCTCATTTTTACCTTCTTTTTTTCTTCTCTCCATGTTTTCCTTCTTTCCTATGCTGCTGCTTCTTATTTTTCTTCTTTTTCAGACCCTATCATTGCACTATTGCTTATTCAATACCACCAGCAGATGGAGACACTATATTACAACATTAGTTGTGAGCAGCAGTTTGTACAAACAAATGCCTCATAGCTGATGTCCTATCCACCTAGGCACATAGGCACCACCTATTGTCTATTGCCTGCAGTAGGGGCCCACTGGACTAGCCAGCAAGCAGCTGCAGCAAATAAACAGATAATCTTTCTTTCCAACACTGAAACCTGGTGGTGCATTTAATATATGCTATCAGATAGGGGACATATCAGATATTAAACTGATATAAACAGACACCACATTTGATACCAGCCAAAAGGAAGGATGAGAAGTGATAACTGTGAAAGGGGAGGAACCAACGCTGTCCCCTTCACATGCACCATCACTACTTGTAGGAAGGGAGGCTGGCTGGCAGCCTCCCATACACACTCTGGCTGGGTGGCAGTCACCCACCAGTACACACAGCAGACCCTAAACCCATATCATTATTGCTAAGCAGGAAGATGGGAGTCCATTTCACTCTGATGGACCATTTTTAAATGCAATCCATAACCTGGCTTTGGCAGGAACCCTTCTTACTCCTCCTACTTGCATTTGATACTGGGTTTAGGATCTGCATAGGAAACACACACACACACACAAGCACACACTTACCTGTGTTGCCTGCTGACGCCTCCTTTGCTGTCCCCAAACGGTATAAAACCAACAGCCACGGGAAGCTGTAAGGATAGAGGACATACCTGCATCCTATTGGACTCACTTGTCTTGGTTAAATCCAACTTATTTGACAACCTATGGTGCTGCTACTTATGCTCATGGCAGTGCTGCTTCTGACAAGGCTGTTCTTTGGTGGGCCTAGGCGACATCACAATCTCCATGGTTACATACACAACAAAGGTCAGATGTTGTTTACACCTGGCCATGCCGGTGGTATTGAGTAGCATATCCCAGTGCTAAGGGTCCTGGGTGCAGCAATCTTTCAATGGGGAATAGCCGCACTGAGTTTGTCAAGTGCACCCATGTTTGCAACTCCAACAATACACACATATGTATGTATGTATGTATGTGTGTATGTGTGTATGTGTGTATGTATGTCTATCTATCTATCTATCTATCTATCTATCTATCTATCCACCCATCTATCTCTATATATATATTTATCTCTCTCTCTCTATATGTATATATATATATTTTTTTTCTTTTAAATATATATATATATATATATATATATAGAGAGAGAGAGAGAGAGATGGAAATACTTTTTTAAACATGTTTTCACCTCATTTTTACCTTCTTTTTTTCTTCTCTCCATGTTTTCCTTCTTTCATATGCTGCTGCTTCTTATTTTTCTTCTTTTTCAGACCCTATCATTGCACTATTGCTTATTCAATACCACCAGCAGATGGAGACACTATATTACAACATTAGTTGTGAGCAGCAGTTTGTACAAACAAATGCCTCATAGCTGATGTCCTATCCACCTAGGCACATAGGCACCACCTATTGTCTATTGCCTGCAGTAGGGGCCCACTGGACTAGCCAGCAAGCAGCTGCAGCAAATAAACAGATAATCTTTCTTTCCAACACTGAAACCTGGTGGTGCATTTAATATATGCTATCAGATAGGGGACATATCAGATATTAAACTGATATAAACAGACACCACATTTGATACCAGCCAAAAGGAAGGATGAGAAGTGATAACTGTGAAAGGGGAGGAACCAACGCTGTCCCCTTCACATGCACCATCATTACTTGTAGGAAGGGAGGCTGGCTGGCAGCCTCCCATACACACTCTGGCTGGGTGGCAGTCACCCACTAGTACACACAGCAGACCCTAAACCCATATCATTATTGCTAAGCAGGAAGATGGGAGTCCATTTCACTCTGATGGACCATTTTTAAATGCAATCCATAACCTGGCTTTGGCAGGAACCCTTCTTACTCCTCCTACTTGCATTTGATACTGGGTTTAGGATCTGCATAGGAAACACACACACACACACACACACACACACACACATACAAGCACACACTTACCTGTGTTGCCTGCTGACGCCTCCTTGGCTGTCCCCAAACGGTATAAAACCAACAGCCACGGGAAGCTGTAAGGATAGAGGACATACCTGCATCCTATTGGACTCACTTGTCTTGGTTAAATCCAACTTATTTGACAACCTATGGTGCTGCTACTTCTGCTCATGGCAGTGCTGCTTCTGACAAGGCTGTTCTTTGGTGGGCCTAGGCGACATCACAATCTCCATGGTTACATACACAACAAAGGTCAGATGTTGTTTACACCTGGCCATGCCAGTGGTATTGAGTAGCATATCCCAGTGCTAAGGGTCCTGGGTGCAACAATCTTTCAATGGGGAATAGCCGCACTGAGTTTGTCAAGTGCACCCATGTTTGCAACTCCAACAATACACACATATGTATGTATGTATGTATGTGTGTATGTGTGTATGTATGTCTATCTATCTATCTATCCATCTATCCACCCATCTATCTCTATATATATTTATCTCTCTCTCTCTATATGTATATATATATATATAATTTTTTTTTCTTTTAAATATATATATATATATATATATATGTATATACATAGAGAGAGAGAGAGAGATGGAAATACTTTTTTAAACATGTTTTCACCTCATTTTTACCTTCTTTTTTTCTTCTCTCCATGTTTTCCTTCTTTCCTATGCTGCTGCTTCTTATTTTTCTTCTTTTTCAGACCCTATCATTGCACTATTGCTTATTCAATACCACCAGCAGATGGAGACACTATATTACAACATTAGTTGTGAGCAGCAGTTTGTACAAACAAATGCCTCATAGCTGATGTCCTATCCATCTAGGCACATAGGCACCACCTATTGTCTATTGCCTGCAGTAGGAGCCCACTGGACTAGCCAGCAAGCAGCTGCAGCAAATAAACAGATAATCTTTCTTTCCAACACTGAAACCTGGTGGTGCATTTAATATATGCTATCAGATAGGGGACATATCAGATATTAAACTGATATAAACAGACACCACATTTGATACCAGCCAAAAGGAAGGATGAGAAGTGATAACTGTGAAAGGGGAGGAACCAACGCTGTCCCCTTCACATGCACCATCATTACTTGTAGGAAGGGAGGCTGGCTGGCAGCCTCCCATACACACTCTGGCTGGGTGGCAGTCACCCACCAGTACACACAGCAGACCCTAAACCCATATCATTATTGCTAAGCAGGAAGATGGGAGTCCATTTCACTCTGATGGACCATTTTTAAATGCAATCCATAACCTGGCTTTGGCAGGAACCCTTCTTACTCCTCCTACTTGCATTTGATACTGGGTTTAGGATCTGCATAGGAAACACACACACACACACACACACACACACATACATACAAGCACACACTTACCTGTGTTGCCTGCTGACGCCTCCTTGGCTGTCCCCAAACGGTATAAAACCAACAGCCACGGGAAGCTGTAAGGATAGAGGACATACCTGCATCCTATTGGACTCACTTGTCTTGGTTAAATCCAACTTATTTGACAACCTATGGTGCTGCTACTTCTGCTCATGGCAGTGCTGCTTCTGACAAGGCTGTTCTTTGGTGGGCCTAGGCGACATCACAATCTCCATGGTTACATACACAACAAAGGTCAGATGTTATTTACACCTGGCCATGCCAGTGGTATTGAGTAGCATATCCCAGTGCTAAGGGTCCTGGGTGCAACAATCTTTCAATGGGGAATAGCCGCACTGAGTTTGTCAAGTGCACCCATGTTTGCAACTCCAACAATACACACATATGTGTGTATGTGTGTATGTGTGTATGTGTGTATGTGTGTATGTGTGTATGTGTGTATGTATGTCTATCTATCTATCTATCTATCTATCTATCTATCTATCCACCCATCTATCTCTATATATATTTATCTCTCTCTCTATATGTATATATATATATATATATATATATAATTTTTTTTTCTTTTAAATATATATATATATATATATATATATGTATATACATATATAGAGAGAGAGAGATGGAAATACTTTTTTAAACATGTTTTCACCTCATTTTTACCTTCTTTTTTTTCTTCTCTCCATGTTTTCCTTCTTTCCTATGCTGCTGCTTCTTATTTTTCTTCTTTTTCAGACCCTATCATTGCACTATTGCTTATTCAATACCACCAGCAGATGGAGACACTATATTACAACATTAGTTGTGAGCAGCAGTTTGTACAAACAAATGCCTCATAGCTGATGTCCTATCCACCTAGGCACCACCTATTGTCTATTGCCTGCAGTAGGGGCCCACTGGACTAGCCAGCAAACAGCTGCAGCAAATAAACAGATAATCTTTCTTTCCAACACTGAAACCTGGTGGTGCATTTAATATATGCTATCAGATAGGGGACATATCAGATATTAAACTGATATAAACAGACACCACATTTGATACCAGCCAAAAGGAAGGATGAGAAGTGATAACTGTGAAAGGGGAGGAACCAACGCTGTCCCCTTCACATGCACCATCATTACTTGTAGGAAGGGAGGCTGGCTGGCAGCCTCCCATACACACTCTGGCTGGGTGGCAGTCACCCACCAGTACACACAGCAGACCCTAAACCCATATCATTATTGCTAAGCAGGAAGATGGGAGTCCATTTTACTCTGATGGACCATTTTTAAATGCAATCCATAACCTGGCTTTGGCAGGAACCCTTCTTACTCCTCCTACTTGCATTTGATACTGGGTTTAGGATCTGCATAGGAAACACACACACACACACACACACATACAAGCACACACTTACCTGTGTTGCCTGCTGACGCCTCCTTGGCTGTCCCCAAATGGTATAAAACCAACAGCCACGGGAAGCTGTAAGGATAGAGGACATACCTGCATCCTATTGGACTCACTTGTCTTGGTTAAATCCAACTTATTTGACAACCTATGGTGCTGCTACTTCTGCTCATGGCAGTGCTGCTTCTGACAAGGCTGTTCTTTGGTGGGCCTAGGCGACATCACAATCTCCATGGTTACATACACAACAAAGGTCAGATGTTGTTTACACCTGGCCATGCCAGTGGTATTGAGTAGCATATCCCAGTGCTAAGGGTCCTGGGTGCAACAATCTTTCAATGGGGAATAGCCGCACTGAGTTTGTCAAGTGCACCCATGTTTGCAACTCCAACAATACACACATATGTATGTATGTGTGTATGTGTGTATGTGTGTATGTGTGTATGTATGTATGTATGTATGTATGTCTATCTATCTATCTATCTATCTATCCACCCATCTATCTCTATAAATATTTATCTCTCTCTCTATATATGTATATATATATATATATATATATATATATATATATATAATTTTTTTTTCTTTTAAATATATATATATATATATATATATATATATATATATGTATATACATATAGAGAGAGAGAGAGAGAGATGAAAATACTTTTTTAAACATGTTTTCACCTCATTTTTACCTTCTTTTTTTCTTCTCTCCATGTTTTCCTTCTTTCCTATGCTGCTGCTTCTTATTTTTCTTCTTTTTCAGACCCTATCATTGCACTATTGCTTATTCAATACCACCAGCAGATGGAGACACTATATTACAACATTAGTTGTGAGCAGCAGTTTGTACAAACAAATGCCTCATAGCTGATGTCCTATCCACCTAGGCACATAGGCACCACCTATTGTCTATTGCCTGCAGTAGGGGCCCACTGGACTAGCCAGCAAGCAGCTGCAGCAAATAAACAGATAATCTTTCTTTCCAACACTGAAACCTGGTGGTGCATTTAATATATGCTATCAGATAGGGGACATATCAGATATTAAACTGATATAAACAGACACCACATTTGATACCAGCCAAAAGGAAGGATGAGAAGTGATAACTGTGAAAGGGGAGGAACCAACGCTGTCCCCTTCACATGCACCATCATTACTTGTAGGAAGGGAGGCTGGCTGGCAGCCTCCCATACACACTCTGGCTGGGTGGCAGTCACCCACCAGTACACACAGCAGACCCTAAACCCATATCATTATTGCTAAGCAGGAAGATGGGAGTCCATTTCACTCTGATGGACCATTTTTAAATGCAATCCATAACCTGGCTTTGGCAGGAACCCTTCTTACTCCTCCTACTTGCATTTGATACTGGGTTTAGGATTTGCATAGGAAACACACACACACACACACAAGCACACACTTACCTGTGTTGCCTGCTGACGCCTCCTTGGCTGTCCCCAAACGGTATAAAACCAACAGCCACGGGAAGCTGTAAGGATAGAGGACATACCTGCATCCTATTGGACTCACTTGTCTTGGTTAAATCCAACTTATTTGACAACCTATGGTGCTGCTACTTCTGCTCATGGCAGTGCTGCTTCTGACAAGGCTGTTCTTTGGTGGGCCTAGGCGACATCACAATCTCCATGGTTACATACACAACAAAGGTCAGATGTTGTTTACACCTGGCCATGCCAGTGGTATTGAGTAGCATATCCCAGTGCTAAGGGTCCTGGGTGCAACAATCTTTCAATGGGGAATAGCCGCACTGAGTTTGTCAAGTGCACCCATGTTTGCAACTCCAACAATACACACATATGTATGTATGTATGTGAGTATGTGTGTATGTGTGTATGTATGTCTATCTATCTATCTATCCACCCATCTATCTCTATATATATTTATCTCTCTCTCTCTCTCTCTATATGTATATATATATATATATATATATATATATATATAATTTTTTTTTCTTTTAAATATATATATATATATATATATATATATATATATATATATATATGTATATACATATAGAGAGAGAGAGAGATGGAAATACTTTTTTAAACATGTTTTCACCTCATTTTTACCTTCTTTTTTTCTTCTCTCCATGTTTTCCTTCTTTCCTATGCTGCTGCTTCTTATTTTTCTTCTTTTTCAGACCCTATCATTGCACTATTGCTTATTCAATACCACCAGCAGATGGAGACACTATATTACAACATTAGTTGTGAGCAGCAGTTTGTACAAACAAATGCCTCATAGCTGATGTCCTATCCACCTAGGCACATAGGCACCACCTATTGTCTATTGCCTGCAGTAGGGGCCCACTGGACTAGCCAGCAAGCAGCTGCAGCAAATAAACAGATAATCTATCTTTCCAACACTGAAACCTGGTGGTGCATTTAATATATGCTATCAGATAGGGGACATATCAGATATTAAACTGATATAAACAGACACCACATTTGATACCAGCCAAAAGGAAGGATGAGAAGTGATAACTGTGAAAGGGGAGGAACCAACGCTGTCCCCTTCACATGCACCATCATTACTTGTAGGAAGGGAGGCTGGCTGGCAGCCTCCCATACACACTCTGGCTGGGTGGCAGTCACCCACCAGTACACACAGCAGACCCTAAACCCATATCATTATTGCTAAGCAGGAAGATGGGAGTCCATTTCACTCTGATGGACCATTTTTAAATGCAATCCATAACCTGGCTTTGGCAGGAACCCTTCTTACTCCTCCTACTTGCATTTGATACTGGGTTTAGGATCTGCATAGGAAACACAAACACACACACACACACACACACACACACACATACACATACAAGCACACACTTACCTGTGTTGCCTGCTGACGCCTCCTTGGCTGTCCCCAAACGGTATAAAACCAACAGCCACGGGAAGCTGTAAGGATAGAGGACATACCTGCATCCTATTGGACTCACTTGTCTTGGTTAAATCCAACTTATTTGACAACCTATGGTGCTGCTACTTCTGCTCATGGCAGTGCTGCTTCTGACAAGGCTGTTCTTTGGTGGGCCTAGGCGACATCACAATCTCCATGGTTACATACACAACAAAGGTCAGATGTTGTTTACACCTGGCCATGCCAGTGGTATTGAGTAGCATATCCCAGTGCTAAGGGTCCTGGGTGCAACAATCTTTCAATGGGGAATAGCCGCACTGAGTTTGTCAAGTGCACCCATGTTTGCAACTCCAACAATACACACATATGTGTGTATGTGTGTATGTGTGTATGTATGTCTATCTATCTATCTATCTATCTATCTATCTATCCACCCATCTATCTCTATATATATTTATCTCTCTCTCTCTATATGTATATATATATATATATATTTTTTTTTTCTTTTAAATATATATATATATATATATATATATGTATATACATATAGAGAGAGAGAGAGATGGAAATACTTTTTTAAACATGTTTTCACCTCATTTTTACCTTCTTTTTTTCTTCTCTCCATGTTTTCCTTCTTTCCTATGCTGCTGCTTCTTATTTTTCTTCTTTTTCAGACCCTATCATTGCACTATTGCTTATTCAATACCACCAGCAGATGGAGACACTATATTACAACATTAGTTGTGAGCAGCAGTTTGTACAAACAAATGCCTCATAGCTGATGTCCTATCCACCTAGGCACCACCTATTGTCTATTGCCTGCAGTAGGGGCCCACTGGACTAGCCAGCAAACAGCTGCAGCAAATAAACAGATAATCTTTCTTTCCAACACTGAAACCTGGTGGTGCATTTAACATATGCTATCAGATAGGGGACATATCAGATATTAAACTGATATAAACAGACACCACATTTGATACCAGCCAAAAGGAAGGATGAGAAGTGATAACTGTGAAAGGGGAGGAACCAACGCTGTCCCCTTCACATGCACCATCATTACTTGTAGGAAGGGAGGCTGGCTGGCAGCCTCCCATACACACTCTGGCTGGGTGGCAGTCACCCACCAGTACACACAGCAGACCCTAAACCCATATCATTATTGCTAAGCAGGAAGATGGGAGTCCATTTCACTCTGATGGACCATTTTTAAATGCAATCCATAACCTGGCTTTGGCAGGAACCCTTCTTACTCCTCCTACTTGCATTTGATACTGGGTTTAGGATCTGCATAGGAAACACACACACACACACACACATACAAGCACACACTTACCTGTGTTGCCTGCTGACGCCTCCTTGGCTGTCCCCAAATGGTATAAAACCAACAGCCACGGGAAGCTGTAAGGATAGAGGACATACCTGCATCCTATTGGACTCACTTGTCTTGGTTAAATCCAACTTATTTGACAACCTATGGTGCTGCTACTTCTGCTCATGGCAGTGCTGCTTCTGACAAGGCTGTTCTTTGGTGGGCCTAGGCGACATCACAATCTCCATGGTTACATACACAACAAAGGTCAGATGTTGTTTACACCTGGCCATGCCAGTGGTATTGAGTAGCATATCCCAGTGCTAAGGGTCCTGGGTGCAACAATCTTTCAATGGGGAATAGCCGCACTGAGTTTGTCAAGTGCACCCATGTTTGCAACTCCAACAATACACACATATGTATGTATGTATGTATGTGTGTATGTGTGTATGTGTGTATGTATGTATGTCTGTCTATCTATCTATCTATCTATCCACCCATCTATCTCTATATATATTTATCTCTCTCTCTCTCTATATGTATATATATATATATATATATAATTTTTTTTTCTTTTAAATATATATATATATATATATATATATGTATATACATATATAGAGAGAGAGAGAGATGGAAATACTTTTTTAAACATGTTTTCACCTCATTTTTACCTTCTTTTTTTCTTCTCTCCATGTTTTCCTTCTTTCCTATGCTGCTGCTTCTTATTTTTCTTCTTTTTCAGACCCTATCATTGCACTATTGCTTATTCAATATCACCAGCAGATGGAGACACTATATTACAACATTAGTTGTGAGCAGCAGTTTGTACAAACAAATGCCTCATAGCTGATGTCCTATCCACCTATGCACATAGGCACCACCTATTGTCTATTGCCTGCAGTAGGGGCCCACTGGACTAGCCAGCAAGCAGCTGCAGCAAATAAACAGATAATCTTTCTTTCCAACACTGAAACCTGGTGGTGCATTTAATATATGCTATCAGATAGGGGACATATCAGATATTAAACTGATATAAACAGACACCACATTTGATACCAGCCAAAAGGAAGGATGAGAAGTGATAACTGTGAAAGGGGAGGAACCAACGCTGTCCCCTTCACATGCACCATCATTACTTGTAGGAAGGGAGGCTGGCTGGCAGCCTCCCATACACACTCTGGCTGGGTGGCAGTCACCCACCAGTACACACAGCAGACCCTAAACCCATATCATTATTGCTAAGCAGGAAGATGGGAGTCCATTTCACTCTGATGGACCATTTTTAAATGCAATCCATAACCTGGCTTTGGCAGGAACCCTTCTTACTCCTCCTACTTGCATTTGATACTGGGTTTAGGATCTGCATAGGAAACACACACACACACACACACACGCACATACAAGCACACACTTACCTGTGTTGCCTGCTGACGCCTCCTTGGCTGTCCCCAAACGGTATAAAACCAACAGCCACGGGAAGCTGTAAGGATAGAGGACATACCTGCATCCTATTGGACTCACTTGTCTTGGTTAAATCCAACTTATTTGACCACCTATGGTGCTGCTACTTCTGCTCATGGCAGTGCTGCTTCTGACAAGGCTGTTCTTTGGTGGGCCTAGGCGACATCACAATCTCCATGGTTACATACACAACAAAGGTCAGATGTTGTTTACACCTGGCCATGCCAGTGGTATTGAGTAGCATATCCCAGTGCTAAGGGTCCTGGGTGCAACAATCTTTCAATGGGGAATAGCCGCACTGAGTTTGTCAAGTGCACCCATGTTTGCAACTCCAACAATACACACATATGTATGTATGTATGTATGTGTGTATGTGTGTATGTGTGTATGTGTGTATGTGTGTATGTGTGTATGTGTGTATGTATGTCTATCTATCTATCTATCTATCTATCCACCCATCTATCTCTATATATATTTATCTCTCTCTCTCTATATGTATATATATATATATATATATATATATATAAGTTTTTTTTCTTTTAAATATATATATATATATATATATATATATATATATACATATAGAGAGAGAGAGAGATGGAAATACTTTTTTTAAACATGTTTTCACCTCATTGTTACCTTCTTTTTTTCTTCTCTCCATGTTTTCCTTCTTTCCTATGCTGCTGCTTCTTATTTTTCTTCTTTTTCAGACCCTATCATTGCACTATTGCTTATTCAATACCACCAGCAGATGGAGACACTATATTACAACATTAGTTGTGAGCAGCAGTTTGTACAAACAAATGCCTCATAGCTGATGTCCTATCCACCTAGGCACATAGGCACCACCTATTGTCTATTGCCTGCAGTAGGGGCCCACTGGACTAGCCAGCAAGCAGCTGCAGCAAATAAACAGATAATCTTTCTTTCCAACACTGAAACCTGGTGGTGCATTTAATATATGCTATCAGATAGGGGACATATCAGATATTAAACTGATATAAACAGACACCACATTTGATACCAGCCAAAAGGAAGGATGAGAAGTGATAACTGTGAAAGGGGAGGAACCAACGCTGTCCCCTTCACATGCACCATCATTACTTGTAGGAAGGGAGGCTGGCTGGCAGCCTCCCATACACACTCTGGCTGGGTGGCAGTCACCCACCAGTACACACAGCAGACCCTAAACCCATATCATTATTGCTAAGCAGGAAGATGGGAGTCCATTTCACTCTGATGGACCATTTTTAAATGCAATCCATAACCTGGCTTTGGCAGGAACCCTTCTTACTCCTCCTACTTGCATTTGATACTGGGTTTAGGATCTGCATAGGAAACACACACACACACACACACACACACGCACATACAAGCACACACTTACCTGTGTTGCCTGCTGACGCCTCCTTGGCTGTCCCCAAACGGTATAAAACCAACAGCCACGGGAAGCTGTAAGGATAGAGGACATACCTGCATCCTATTGGACTCACTTGTCTTGGTTAAATCCAACTTATTTGACCACCTATGGTGCTGCTACTTCTGCTCATGGCAGTGCTGCTTCTGACAAGGCTGTTCTTTGGTGGGCCTAGGCGACATCACAATCTCCATGGTTACATACACAACAAAGGTCAGATGTTGTTTACACCTGGCCATGCCAGTGGTATTGAGTAGCATATCCCAGTGCTAAGGGTCCTGGGTGCAACAATCTTTCAATGGGGAATAGCCGCACTGAGTTTGTCAAGTGCACCCATGTTTGCAACTCCAACAATACACACATATGTATGTATGTATGTATGTGTGTATGTGTGTATGTGTGTATGTGTGTATGTGTGTATGTGTGTATGTATGTCTATCTATCTATCTATCTATCTATCCACCCATCTATCTCTATATATATTTATCTCTCTCTCTCTATATGTATATATATATATATATATATATATATATATAAGTTTTTTTTCTTTTAAATATATATATATATATATATATATATATATACATATAGAGAGAGAGAGAGATGGAAATACTTTTTTTAAACATGTTTTCACCTCATTGTTACCTTCTTTTTTTCTTCTCTCCATGTTTTCCTTCTTTCCTATGCTGCTGCTTCTTATTTTTCTTCTTTTTCAGACCCTATCATTGCACTATTGCTTATTCAATACCACCAGCAGATGGAGACACTATATTACAACATTAGTTGTGAGCAGCAGTTTGTACAAACAAATGCCTCATAGCTGATGTCCTATCCACCTAGGCACATAGGCACCACCTATTGTCTATTGCCTGCAGTAGGGGCCCACTGGACTAGCCAGCAAGCAGCTGCAGCAAATAAACAGATAATCTTTCTTTCCAACACTGAAACCTGGTGGTGCATTTAATATATGCTATCAGATAGGGGACATATCAGATATTAAACTGATATAAACAGACACCACATTTGATACCAGCCAAAAGGAAGGATGAGAAGTGATAACTGTGAAAGGGGAGGAACCAACGCTGTCCCCTTCACATGCACCATCATTACTTGTAGGAAGGGAGGCTGGCTGGCAGCCTCCCATACACACTCTGGCTGGGTGGCAGTCACCCACCAGTACACACAGCAGACCCTAAACCCATATCATTATTGCTAAGCAGGAAGATGGGAGTCCATTTCACTCTGATGGACCATTTTTAAATGCAATCCATAACCTGGCTTTGGCAGGAACCCTTCTTACTCCTCCTACTTGCATTTGATACTGGGTTTAGGATCTGCATAGGAAACACACACACACACACACACATACAAGCACACACTTACCTGTGTTGCCTGCTGACGCCTCCTTGGCTGTCCCCAAATGGTATAAAACCAACAGCCACGGGAAGCTGTAAGGATAGAGGACATACCTGCATCCTATTGGACTCACTTGTCTTGGTTAAATCCAACTTATTTGACAACCTATGGTGCTGCTACTTCTGCTCATGGCAGTGCTGCTTCTGACAAGGCTGTTCTTTGGTGGGCCTAGGCGACATCACAATCTCCATGGTTACATACACAACAAAGGTCAGATGTTGTTTACACCTGGCCATGCCAGTGGTATTGAGTAGCATATCCCAGTGCTAAGGGTCCTGGGTGCAACAATCTTTCAATGGGGAATAGCCGCACTGAGTTTGTCAAGTGCACCCATGTTTGCAACTCCAACAATACACACATATGTATGTATGTGTGTATGTGTGTATGTGTGTATGTGTGTATGTATGTATGTATGTATGTATGTCTATCTATCTATCTATCTATCTATCTATCCACCCATCTATCTCTATAAATATTTATCTCTCTCTCTATATATGTATATATATATATATATATATAATTTTTTTTTCTTTTAAATATATATATATATATATATATATATATATATATATGTATATACATATAGAGAGAGAGAGAGAGATGAAAATACTTTTTTAAACATGTTTTCACCTCATTTTTACCTTCTTTTTTTCTTCTCTCCATGTTTTCCTTCTTTCCTATGCTGCTGCTTCTTATTTTTCTTCTTTTTCAGACCCTATCATTGCACTATTGCTTATTCAATACCACCAGCAGATGGAGACACTATATTACAACATTAGTTGTGAGCAGCAGTTTGTACAAACAAATGCCTCATAGCTGATGTCCTATCCACCTAGGCACATAGGCACCACCTATTGTCTATTGCCTGCAGTAGGGGCCCACTGGACTAGCCAGCAAGCAGCTGCAGCAAATAAACAGATAATCTTTCTTTCCAACACTGAAACCTGGTGGTGCATTTAATATATGCTATCAGATAGGGGACATATCAGATATTAAACTGATATAAACAGACACCACATTTGATACCAGCCAAAAGGAAGGATGAGAAGTGATAACTGTGAAAGGGGAGGAACCAACGCTGTCCCCTTCACATGCACCATCATTACTTGTAGGAAGGGAGGCTGGCTGGCAGCCTCCCATACACACTCTGGCTGGGTGGCAGTCACCCACCAGTACACACAGCAGACCCTAAACCCATATCATTATTGCTAAGCAGGAAGATGGGAGTCCATTTCACTCTGATGGACCATTTTTAAATGCAATCCATAACCTGGCTTTGGCAGGAACCCTTCTTACTCCTCCTACTTGCATTTGATACTGGGTTTAGGATTTGCATAGGAAACACACACACACACACACACACACACAAGCACACACTTACCTGTGTTGCCTGCTGACGCCTCCTTGGCTGTCCCCAAACGGTATAAAACCAACAGCCACGGGAAGCTGTAAGGATAGAGGACATACCTGCATCCTATTGGACTCACTTGTCTTGGTTAAATCCAACTTATTTGACAACCTATGGTGCTGCTACTTCTGCTCATGGCAGTGCTGCTTCTGACAAGGCTGTTCTTTGGTGGGCCTAGGCGACATCACAATCTCCATGGTTACATACACAACAAAGGTCAGATGTTGTTTACACCTGGCCATGCCAGTGGTATTGAGTAGCATATCCCAGTGCTAAGGGTCCTGGGTGCAACAATCTTTCAATGGGGAATAGCCGCACTGAGTTTGTCAAGTGCACCCATGTTTGCAACTCCAACAATACACACATATGTATGTATGTATGTATGTGTGTATGTGTGTATGTGTGTATGTGTGTATGTGTGTATGTGTGTATGTATGTCTATCTATCTATCTATCTATCCACCCATCTATCTCTATATATATATTTATCTCTCTCTCTCTATATGTATATATATAATTTTTTTTTCTTTTAAATATATATATACATATAGAGAGAGAGAGAGATGGAAATACATTTTTAAACATGTTTTCACCTCATTTTTACCTTCTTTTTTTCTTCTCTCCATGTTTTCCTTCTTTCCTATGCTGCTGCTTCTTATTTTTCTTCTTTTTCAGACCCTATCATTGCACTATTGCTTATTCAATACCACCAGCAGATGGAGACACTATATTACAACATTAGTTGTGAGCAGCAGTTTGTACAAACAAATGCCTCATAGCTGATGTCCTATCCACCTAGGCACATAGGCACCACCTATTGTCTATTGCCTGCAGTAGGGACCCACTGGACTAGCCAGCAAGCAGCTGCAGCAAATAAACAGATAATCTTTCTTTCCAACACTGAAACCTGGTGGTGCATTTAATATATGCTATCAGATAGGGGACATATCAGATATTAAACTGATATAAACAGACACCACATTTGATACCAGCCAAAAGGAAGGATGAGAAGTGATAACTGTGAAAGGGGAGGAACCAACGCTGTCCCCTTCACATGCACCATCACTACTTGTAGGAAGGGAGGCTGGCTGGCAGCCTCCCATACACACTCTGGCTGGGTGGCAGTCACCCACCAGTACACACAGCAGACCCTAAACCCATATCATTATTGCTAAGCAGGAAGATGGGAGTCCATTTCACTCTGATGGACCATTTTTAAATGCAATCCATAACCTGGCTTTGGCAGGAACCCTTCTTACTCCTCCTACTTGCATTTGATACTGGGTTTAGGATCTGCATAGGAAACACACACACACACACACACACACACATACAAGCACACACTTACCTGTGTTGCCTGCTGACGCCTCCTTGGCTGTCCCCAAACGGTATAAAACCAACAGCCACGGGAAGCTGTAAGGATAGAGGACATACCTGCATCCTATTGGACTCACTTGTCTTGGTTAAATCCAACTTATTTGACAACCTATGGTGCTGCTACTTCTGCTCATGGCAGTGCTGCTTCTGACAAGGCTGTTCTTTGGTGGGCCTAGGCGACATCACAATCTCCATGGTTACATACACAACAAAGGTCAGATGTTGTTTACACCTGGCCATGCCAGTGGTATTGAGTAGCATATCCCAGTGCTAAGGGTCCTGGGTGCAACAATCTTTCAATGGGGAATAGCCGCACTGAGTTTGTCAAGTGCACCCATGTTTGCAACTCCAACAATACACACATATGTATGTATGTGTGTATGTGTGTATGTGTGTATGTATGTATGTATGTCTATCTATGTCTATCTATCCATCTATCTATCTATCTATCCACCCATCTATCTCTATATATATTTATCTCTCTCTCTCTCTCTATATGTATATATATATAATTTTTTTTTCTTTTAAATATATATATATATATATATATATATATATATATATATATGTATATACATATAGAGAGAGAGAGAGATGGAAATACATTTTTAAACATGTTTTCACCTCATTTTTACCTTCTTTTTTTCTTCTCTCCATGTTTTCCTTCTTTCCTATGCTGCTGCTTCTTATTTTTCTTCTTTTTCAGACCCTATCATTGCACTATTGCTTATTCAATACCACCAGCAGATGGAGACACTATATTACAACATTAGTTGTGAGCAGCAGTTTGTACAAACAAATGCCTCATAGCTGATGTCCTATCCACCTAGGCACATAGGCACCACCTATTGTCTATTGCCTGCAGTAGGGGCCCACTGGACTAGCCAGCAAGCAGCTGCAGCAAATAAACAGATAATCTTTCTTTCCAACACTGAAACCTGGTGGTGCATTTAATAGATGCTATCAGATAGGGGACATATCAGATATTAAACTGATATAAACAGACACCACATTTGATACCAGCCAAAAGGAAGGATGAGAAGTGATAACTGTGAAAGGGGAGGAACCAACGCTGTCCCCTTCACATGCACCATCACTACTTGTAGGAAGGGAGGCTGGCTGGCAGCCTCCCATACACACTCTGGCTGGGTGGCAGTCACCCACCAGTACACACAGCAGACCATAAACCCATATCATTATTGCTAAGCAGGAAGATGGGAGTCCATTTCACTCTGATGGACCATTTTTAAATGCAATCCATAACCTGGCTTTGGCAGGAACCCTTCTTACTCCTCCTACTTGCATTTGATACTGGGTTTAGGATCTGCATAGGAAACACACACACACACACACACACACACACGCACACACACATACAAGCACACACTTACCTGTGTTGCCTGCTGACGCCTCCTTGGCTGTCCCCAAACGGTATAAAACCAACAGCCACGGGAAGCTGTAAGGATAGAGGACATACCTGCATCCTATTGGACTCACTTGTCTTGGTTAAATCCAACTTATTTGACAACCTATGGTGCTGCTACTTCTGCTCATGGCAGTGCTGCTTCTGACAAGGCTGTTCTTTGGTGGGCCTAGGCGACATCACAATCTCCATGGTTACATACACAACAAAGGTCAGATGTTGTTTACACCTGGCCATGCCAGTGGTATTGAGTAGCATATCCCAGTGCTAAGGGTCCTGGGTGCAACAATCTTTCAATGGGGAATAGCCGCACTGAGTTTGTCAAGTGCACCCATGTTTGCAACTCCAACAATACACACATATGTATGTATGTATGTATGTGTGTATGTGTGTATGTGTGTATGTATGTCTATCTATCTATCTATCTATCTATCTATCCACCCATCTATCTCTATATATATATTTATCTCTCTCTCTCTATATGTATATATATATAATTTTTTTTCTTTTAAATATATATATATATATATATATAGAGAGAGAGAGAGAGATGGAAATACTTTTTTAAACATGTTTTCACCTCATTTTTACCTTCTTTTTTTCTTCTCTCCATGTTTTCCTTCTTTCCTATGCTGCTGCTTCTTATTTTTCTTCTTTTTCAGACCCTATCATTGCACTATTGCTTATTCAATACCACCAGCAGATGGAGACACTATATTACAACATTAGTTGTGAGCAGCAGTTTGTACAAACAAATGCCTCATAGCTGATGTCCTATCCACCTAGGCACCACCTATTGTCTATTGCCTGCACTAGGGGACCACTGGACTAGCCAGCAAGCAGCTGCAGCAAATAAACAGATAATCTTTCTTTCCAACACTGAAACCTGGTGGTGCATTTAATATATGCTATCAGATAGGAGACATATCAGATATTAAACTGATATAAACAGACACCACATTTGATACCAGCCAAATGGAAGGATGAGAAGTGATAACTGTGAAAGGGGAGGAACCAACGCTGTCCCCTTCACATGCACCATCACTACTTGTAGGAAGGGAGGCTGGCTGGCAGCCTCCCATACACACTCTGGCTGGGTGGCAGTCACCCACCAGTACACACAGCAGACCCTAAACCCATATCATTATTGCTAAGCAGGAAGATGGGAGTCCATTTCACTCTGATGGACCATTTTTAAATGCAATCCATAACCTGGCTTTGGCAGGAACCCTTCTTACTCCTCCTACTTGCATTTGATACTGGGTTTAGGATCTGCATAGGAAACACACACACACACACACACACACACACACACACACACACACACATACAAGCACACACTTACCTGTGTTGCCTGCTGACGCCTCCTTGGCTGTCCCCAAACGGTATAAAACCAACAGCCACGGGAAGCTGTAAGGATAGAGGACATACCTGCATCCTATTGGACTCACTTGTCTTGGTTAAATCCAACTTATTTGACAACCTATGGTGCTGCTACTTCTGCTCATGGCAGTGCTGCTTCTGACAAGGCTGTTCTTTGGTGGGCCTAGGCGACATCACAATCTCCATGGTTACATACACAACAAAGGTCAGATGTTGTTTACACCTGGCCATGCCAGTGGTATTGAGTAGCATATCCCAGTGCTAAGGGTCCTGGGTGCAACAATCTTTCAATGGGGAATAGCCGCACTGAGTTTGTCAAGTGCACCCATGTTTGCAACTCCAACAATACACACATATGTATGTATGTGTGTATGTGTGTATGTGTGTATGTATGTATGTATGTCTATCTATGTCTATCTATCTATCTATCTATCTATCCACCCATCTATCTCTATATATATTTATCTCTCTCTCTCTCTCTATATGTATATATATATAATTTTTTTTCTTTTAAATATATATATATATATATATATATATATATATATATATATATATGTATATACATATAGAGAGAGAGAGAGATGGAAATACATTTTTAAACATGTTTTCACCTCATTTTTACCTTCTTTTTTTCTTCTCTCCATGTTTTCCTTCTTTCCTATGCTGCTGCTTCTTATTTTTCTTCTTTTTCAGACCCTATCATTGCACTATTGCTTATTCAATACCACCAGCAGATGGAGACACTATATTACAACATTAGTTGTGAGCAGCAGTTTGTACAAACAAATGCCTCATAGCTGATGTCCTATCCACCTAGGCACATAGGCACCACCTATTGTCTATTGCCTGCAGTAGGGGCCCACTGGACTAGCCAGCAAGCAGCTGCAGCAAATAAACAGATAATCTTTCTTTCCAACACTGAAACCTGGTGGTGCATTTAATATATGCTATCAGATAGGGGACATATCAGATATTAAACTGATATAAACAGACACCACATTTGATACCAGCCAAAAGGAAGGATGAGAAGTGATAACTGTGAAAGGGGAGGAACCAACGCTGTCCCCTTCACATGCACCATCACTACTTGTAGGAAGGGAGGCTGGCTGGCAGCCTCCCATACACACTCTGGCTGGGTGGCAGTCACCCACCAGTACACACAGCAGACCCTAAACCCATATCATTATTGCTAAGCAGGAAGATGGGAGTCCATTTCACTCTGATGGACCATTTTTAAATGCAATCCATAACCTGGCTTTGGCAGGAACCCTTCTTACTCCTCCTACTTGCATTTGATACTGGGTTTAGGATCTGCATAGGAAACACACACACACACACACACGCACACACACATACAAGCACACACTTACCTGTGTTGCCTGCTGACGCCTCCTTGGCTGTCCCCAAACG
>NW_026609824.1:792500-800000 GCF_029499605.1 Hyla sarda
TGGACTAGCCAGCAAGCAGCTGCAGCTGCAGCAAATAAACAGATAACCTTTCTTTCCAACACTGAAACCTGGTGGTGCACTTAATATCTGCTATCAGATAGGGGACATATCAGATATTAAACTGATATAAACAGACACCACATTTGATACCAGCCAAAAGGAAGGATGATAAGTGATAATTGTGGTCATGGCTCCAAGAGCCTAGAGTGGGAACTGTACAAACTGTATAATACTGACCGTACTTACCGACCTGGAAACAGGAGACCATCTAGAGGACCTAAGAGGGAAAACTAGCGGATGAGGTGTGCCCAATTACCGCGACCGTGGGTATGCCTGATAGAGGGCATACCCTAGTGGGAATTATGAGAAATGAGGGAGGGCTGGGTGGGTGACGCCAACGTAACACACGCCCCCAGGTGTGGGAGAGGGGTGATTATATACCCCACGCCACTCCCACAAATAAAGCCAATTAGGCTTAACACTTGTGGTCATGGCTCCAAGAGCCTAGAGTGGGAACTGTACAAACTGTATAATACTGACCGTACTTACCGACCTGGAAACAGGAGACCATCTAGAGGACCTAAGAGGGAAAACTAGCGGATGAGGTGTGCCCAATTACCGCGACCGTGGGTATGCCTGATAGAGGGCAAAGAGTCGGAGGTAGGGTACAACTGAGTTTTATTTGAATTTACAGAGCCAACACTTTAAACACCCCCGCCATCTCGGTGGACGGGTCAGGGACGTAGCGCTCGAAACAGCCAGAATTCCAGCGCCCCAACTTCTTGATGACGTGTGCAGGGGCATTGTGTTTAGACGCTGCAGAGGCTGCTCCGATCCTAAACGAGTGACCTGAAATGCCACTAGGCTCGTGTCCCAGGACTCTGACAAGGGACCACACGTGTTTGGTGAACTGTGAAGAGGAGAGTGCTGACCCATTGACCGGCAGAAGAGGGCTGTGCGCTGGCTGTCCAGGGAACGTGGAAAGGAGTTGTGTGAGGGCCAGGACCGGACACCATTGGTGAAAAGTGGGGAAATAGCGTATGGTGGCTCCCCATCTACAGGTTTTGGTGGAAGACAGAGTGAGTGCAAACCCTGCTCCATGCGGTGATAGTTGGCTCAGGAGAAGACCCCGTGACCTTCGACCGCAGCGTGTGAACTCCCCCGGCCTCAAGAATCCGTAGAAGGCCAAGTAGATCGCTGCTTTGATGACAGTGCTGAGTCTGGGACCAAACGGGTGAGTGTCCAGGAGTGAGGACATGGATCGGAAAAGGTCGCCAGTGACTGGTGCACGGGAGGGTGGTTTGGGACGTGACAGGACAAGGATGCCTTTGAGTGCCGCCTTAATAGGGTTAGTGGACAGTAGAGAAAGTGCGTCGGGATGTGAGAAGGATCTATGGTGTTGTAACCCTGCTAAGTGAAGCTTGATGGTGTTGTGGGAGAGGTGAAGAGAAGAATGGCAGAAACCGACATAAGCAAGAGAGGAACGAACCGAAATTGTGGCAGGGAGACCTTGTTTGTGCATGAACGTGGAAAAAGAGGCTAGAGCTGCGTCATACGCCCGTTTGGTGCTGGGTGCAAGGGACTGTCTGATTAAAGAATTTGCTACTGTGATGAAGTCTGTTAGTCCATCTGGAGATACTGTGTTCAAGGAACTGGGACCCCGACGATGTCTGCTTCTGGGTGTACCTGAAAGAACAGCTTCATGTTACCTCGTGACAGAGCGTCAGCTGCTGTGTTTTTAGTACCCTCAATGTGCTCAACACAAAAGTGAAAATTGTGCTGAAGAGCGATCAAGACAAACTTCCTGACAAAACGCATGATATGCGGGGACTTAGAACGCCCTTTCCTTAAGATGTCTACTGTGGCCATGTTATCGCATCTGAAGCGGACAGTGGAGTTGACCCACGAATCACCCCATACGGCAGCGGCTGCTACTATTGGATAGATCTCAAATAAGGCCGAAGTTTCGTGAAAATTCGGGATAAGCAGTATGTCCTGAGGCCAAGGACTGGCCAGCCAGTGTGCGCCATGGAGAGCGTCGAAACCGACGGCTGAGGCGTCAGAAACCACGGAGGGGGATGTTTCCGTGGCTGAGGGGACAAAGAGCGAGATTCCGTTCCAGTTATTCAGGAAGTGACCCCACATGGCCAGGTCTGACATTGCCTCGCTGTCAATTCGAATGACATGCCTCTGCCCGGAAACTGAAGGAAGTAAGTCCAGGAGTCTGGATATGAATGACCTACCTTGCGGAATGATCCTCATCGCAAAGGCCATCATGCCTAGGAGGCTTTGGAGCTCCACCCTGGATACTGTGTGGCACTTTGTAATTTTTTGGATAACCTCACGGATCCTAGCCAGTTTCTCCTGGGGAAGCCTGGCTTGCATTTCCTCTGTGTCTAAGATGATGCCTAGGAAGGTGAGCTGAGTGGACGGGCCTTCGGTCTTATGGGGTGCGATTGGGACCCCAACTTCCTTGAACAGCCTCAGCAGTGACCTGAGATTAGAGGGACTGTGACCAGGGTGTTCCAGCAACAGGAAGTCGTCCAGATAGTGGATAGTGTAGTGACAGTTGGAGACATGTTGTAAGGCCCAGTGTAAGGCCGTGGCTAGTTGATCAAAAAGCCAGGGGCTACTTTTGGCTCCAAAGGTGAGTTTAGTGGCAAAGTAATACTTGCCTGCCCATTTTACACCATGCCACTGCCACAGGTCTTGCTTGATGGGGAGAAGTTTGAAGGCGTCGGTAATGTCAGCTTTGGAGAGCCACGTGCCCCTGCCCAGCTGTAGTATGGCCTGTATGGCTTGATCGATAGTGGAATATTTCATACTGAACTGATCGGAAGGGATCAGTGCATTGATGCTAGGGATGTTAGAAGAGTAAGGCGCGGAGAGGTCATAGATTAACCTTCTTTTATTAGAAAACTTCCCAGTGGCTAGCCCCAACGGACTAACCCTCCAGACAGAAAAAGGGGGTACATCAAAAGGGCCGATCATAAAGCCTTTCAGAAGTTCGGTTTGTATTAATTCTGACACCACCGTGGGTTCAGCGAGTGCTGACTGAAGGTTAAGGCATTCATACGTGCTTTGAGGCAACGCGACCAACCCTGTGTGAGCCTTCGCGAAACCCCCCAACTAACCATCTGACCCAGCAGGGATCAGGGTGGCTGGCTAGAATGCGGGCCAGGGCGTCAACCCGCACCACGCCTAGTCACGCCTGGTTGCCTTTTTGAGAACAGATGGAGCTGGGGTGGGCCCGGAAACAGAGAAAACACACATGGAGAAGCTTGCAGTTGCTGTAGGTGCATGCAGAGAGGTTGAAATTGTTACATATCTGAGTCTTGCCCAGAAACCTGACCGGCCTACCTAGCCTGTCTAGAGCAGGAGAGTTCCTCTGACTGGGGCCTAAGGAGATATTTTGGCTCCTGTTGGTGCTTGTATCCGCCTGATCTTTGCTCAGGGGGGCACCAATTAGTGGTGTGTGCAGTGACCCCGCACCAGCTGCAGGAGGGGGCTTTTAGACCTGCGAAATGCTCGCAGTAAAGTTCAGTGTCAACGGCTCCCCAGTTGGTCGTGTAATTGAATTGCTCGAAAGAAGCAGCTGCCTTAGCAGCAAAAGATTTGTGGTACTCGTAGAAAGTGGACCCTCCGTGTTTGTACGCCATTTGTGCGATCTTGTGGAGGTACAAATCAAGTTCCTCCCTGCGACTGGGACTAACTGAGCAAATGACGTCTCTATATAGCCCAAAGGCTATGACAAACTCGTTAATTGTTAGTTTCCTGTTAAGCCTGGCATCTTTGCTTTTGAAGGTGACAGCGAGATCGCCACAGGCAACGGTTTTGGTGTCATTGATGTCCGTGGTGGCTATCAGCAGAAGAGCCAAGTTGACATTCTTGCCCTCCAGAATGTCTTTTTTAATTGCTGCCGGGATAAAGTGTGCGGGTGTAACATTCGGGGGAGGCTGAAGCATACCTGAAGGCGGAGCCTGAGAGGTAGAAGCAACAGGAACAGCGGGGCCTGGGGCTGTGTCCGTGACCCTGGCGCGTTCCATGTCCTCTAGTCTATCCTGTAGCCCGGACACTGATGTGAGCACCTGGCTCATCATGGTGTGGAGCTGCGAAAGTGAAGCACTGGACGCTTGGTCCGATGCTGCTGCCTGCCTCGCCGGGGGGGCCCGGTCTGTGCCCAGCAGGTTGAACAGCTCCCCTTTCTTGGCTGAGGCCGGAAAGGGAGTGCCCCTCCTCCTGAGTTCCTGCATCAGTTTGGGGATTGTCCAGGTACGGTAGGAGGACATGCTACCCCGGTCCGAAGCTCTTGCTGGGGTCTCGGGGACGGAGAGGGTGTCCTCAATGTCAGAGGGTTGCGACATGCTGCGTCGGAACCTGTCCGGGCCAGTAACGGGTGCCGGTAGACAAAGTTGGATGCTAGTGAGAACAGGGATGGTACCTGAACAACTCTGGCTGCTATCTTGTAACACTGACCTGCTGTATCCTGAGTTGTGGGAATAGAAGGAGCCTGAATAGGCACGATCCGGCTCACGGCTGAGGGGATACACAGAGACAGACAACAAATAGTGAAAATGGGTGGCAGCTGAGTGCCTGACGTGATGAGTGCGTGACGTGGTGGGCTAAAAATGAGTTTCCCCCTATATATTTTTTTTTTTTTTTTTTTGGGGTGTGTCAGATAACGGATGACCCAGTGTTTGTGTGTGTCGAGTTGCGTTGTGCTGAAGCAAGTCAGGAACAACGGGCTACACCAAGGCCCCCACTGACGCGAACGGCCCAGGCTGAACGGGGGTGTCGGCCGCCCGAGGCCCTGGGCCGCGTCAGCGGCGGGTCCAGCGCGTGAAATGTGTTGGCCAAAATGATTGAATGTCGTGCAGAAGTGAGAACTGATGGCTATGTGAGAAGAAGTGAAATCAGTATATGTGTTTTTTTTTTTTTTTTTTTTTTTTTATATACCTCGAGCTGAAAGCTGAGAGGCGAAGCCACTTGTGGGGCTTAGGAACGGGCTTAGGAACGACAGTGGAACCTGAAGGGTAAGACAAATACTATAGTCATTAATGATGAGGGACAGCATGTGCCTGGCCATAGGGCTGGTTCCCCCCCTTTTTTTTTTTTTTTTTGAGAAGGAAGGGGGGGGGGCAGGTGTGACATGGTGGCCGAACCTGGGTGATGCCGACGCTCACGGCCCGACAGCCCAGACCCCGGGCGCCTCCCCCCCTCGCGGCACCCGACCATGCATAAGCACGCCGGGAGCTAGCAGGAAAGGGGGGAGAGCGCCCGGACCCGACTGTGGGATGGCACCCTGCGCACGTCCCGGCTGGCCCCCATGACAGGGATGGTGTGGCTCCGGGGAGTGGCGCCGCCCCCCTCAACGGCGGGGCCCCGCCCCCGCAGCCCGTGTCGCCGCAGAGCTGGGTGCAGGAACGGAGCCCCCCCCGTGGCGACGCGGCGCCGGGTGATGACGCGGGACGCCGGGACGCGTACTCTCGCCCTCTGTATTGTGGGAAGGAGTGACCGGAAGCGACGCCGCCCCCCGCAGCCCCACGCCGCAATCTGGAGCGTGGGACGGGATCCCCGAGCCCGGCAGCAGGCGCAACTCCACTCCCTCGGGACCGGGAACCGGGCGGGCCAGGTGAGCGGTGAGGGAACACGGGAAGGGGAAAACATGCAAGAAAAACCGGGGTACAAAAAACCTGGGGGAGCGCGAGGAGGCAAGCGACCCAGCTGGGGGTGAGCCTGCTCCGGCACTACGAACCCGGGCTGAACAACATAGAGCCACACTGGCACTTACCTAACCAACCTCTGCGAGGACGGGGGATAGAACCGTTACACACTACCAACGACACTCCAGAGGGGGGGGACGTATGCACTAACACGGTAGACTACTAGAGAACTACCGCCAACGTAACACACGCCCCCAGGTGTGGGAGAGGGGTGATTATATACCCCACGCCACTCCCACAAATAAAGCCAATTAGGCTTAACACCTGTGAAAGGGGAGGAACCAACGCTGTCCCCTTCACATGCACAATCACTACTTGTAGGAAGGGAGGCTGGCTGGCAGCCTCCCATACACACTCTGGCTGGGTGGCAGTCACCCACCAGTACACACAGCAGACCCTAAACCCATATCATTATTGCTAAGCAGGAATATGGGAGTCCATTTCACTCTGATGGACCATTTTTAAATGCAATCCATAACCTGGCTTTGGCAGGAACCCTTCTTACTCCTCCTACTTGCATTTGATACTGGGTTTAGGATCTGCATAGGAAACACACACACACACACACACACACACACACATACAAGCACACACTTACCTGTGTTGCCTGCTGACGCCTTCTTGGCTGTCCCCAAACGGTATAAAACCAACAGCCACGGGAAGCTGTAAGGATAGAGGACATACCTGCATCCTATTGGACTCACTTGTCTTGGTTAAATCCAACTTATTTGACAACCTATGGTGCTGCTACTACTTCTGCTCATGGCAGTGCTGCTTCTGACAAGGCTGTTCTTTGGTGGGCCTAGGCGACATCACAATCTCCATGGTTACATACACAACAAAGGTCAGATGTTGTTTACACCTGGCCATGCCAGTGGTATTGAGTAGCATATCCCAGTGCTAAGGGTCCTGGGTGCAACAATCTTTCAATGGGGAATAGCCGCACTGAGTTTGTCAAGTGCACTCATGTTTGCAACTCCAACAATACACACATATGTATGTATGTATGTATGTGTGTATGTGTGTATGTGTGTATGTGTGTATGTATGTATGTATGTCTATCTATCTATCTATCCACCCATCTATCTCTATATATATATTTATCTCTCTCTCTCTATATGTATATATATAATTTTTTTTTCTTTTAAATATATATATATATATAGAGAGAGAGATGGAAATACTTTTTTAAACATGTTTTCACCTCATTTTTACCTTCTTTTTTTCTTCTCTCCATGTTTTCCTTCTTTCCTATGCTGCTGCTTCTTATTTTTCTTCTTTTTCAGACCCTATCATTGCACTATTGCTTATTCAATACCACCAGCAGATGGAGACACTATATTACAACATTAGTTGTGAGCAGCAGTTTGTACAAACAAATGCCTCATAGCTGATGTCCTATCTACATAGGCACATAGGCACCACCTATTGTCTTTTGCCTGCAGTAGGGACCCACTGGACTAGCCAGCAAGCAGCTGCAGCAAATAAACAGGTAATCTTTCTTTCCAACACTGAAACCTGGTGGTGCACTTAATATATGCTACCAGATAGGGGACATATCAGATATTAAACTGATATAAACAGACACCACATTTGATACCACCCAAAAGGAAGGATGAGAAGTGATAACTGTGAAAGGGGAGGAACCAACGCTGTCCCCTTCACATGCACCATCACTACTTGTAGGAAGGGAGGCTGGCTGGCAGCCTCCCATACACACTCTGGCTGGGTGGCAGTCACCCACCAGTACACACAGCAGACCCTAAACCCATATCAT
>NW_026609824.1:805000-815000 GCF_029499605.1 Hyla sarda
TTCCTTCTTTCCTATGCTGCTGCTTCTTATTTTTCTTCTTTTTCAGACCCTATCATTGCACTATTGCTTATTCAATACCACCAGCAGATGGAGACACTATATTACAACATTAGTTGTGAGCAGCAGTTTGTACAAACAAATGCCTCATAGCTGATGTCCTATCCACCTAGGCACATAGGCACCACCTATTGTCTATTGCCTGCAGTAGGGGCCCACTGGACTAGCCAGCAAGCAGCTGCAGCAAATAAACAGATAATCTTTCTTTCCAACACTGAAACCTGGTGGTGCATTTAATATATGCTATCAGATAGGGGACATATCAGATATTAAACTGATATAAACAGACACCACATTTGATACCAGCCAAAAGGAAGGATGAGAAGTGATAACTGTGAAAGGGGAGGAACCAACGCTGTCCCCTTCACATGCACCATCATTACTTGTAGGAAGGGAGGCTGGCTGGCAGCCTCCCATACACACTCTGGCTGGGTGGCAGTCACCCACTAGTACACACAGCAGACCCTAAACCCATATCATTATTGCTAAGCAGGAAGATGGGAGTCCATTTCACTCTGATGGACCATTTTTAAATGCAATCCATAACCTGGCTTTGGCAGGAACCCTTCTTACTCCTCCTACTTGCATTTGATACTGGGTTTAGGATCTGCATAGGAAACACACACACACACACACACACACACACACACACATACAAGCACACACTTACCTGTGTTGCCTGCTGACGCCTCCTTGGCTGTCCCCAAACGGTATAAAACCAACAGCCACGGGAAGCTGTAAGGATAGAGGACATACCTGCATCCTATTGGACTCACTTGTCTTGGTTAAATCCAACTTATTTGACAACCTATGGTGCTGCTACTTCTGCTCATGGCAGTGCTGCTTCTGACAAGGCTGTTCTTTGGTGGGCCTAGGCGACATCACAATCTCCATGGTTACATACACAACAAAGGTCAGATGTTGTTTACACCTGGCCATGCCAGTGGTATTGAGTAGCATATCCCAGTGCTAAGGGTCCTGGGTGCAACAATCTTTCAATGGGGAATAGCCGCACTGAGTTTGTCAAGTGCACCCATGTTTGCAACTCCAACAATACACACATATGTATGTATGTATGTATGTGTGTATGTGTGTATGTATGTCTATCTATCTATCTATCCATCTATCCACCCATCTATCTCTATATATATTTATCTCTCTCTCTCTATATGTATATATATATATATAATTTTTTTTTCTTTTAAATATATATATATATATATATATATATATATATATATGTATATACATAGAGAGAGAGAGAGAGATGGAAATACTTTTTTAAACATGTTTTCACCTCATTTTTACCTTCTTTTTTTCTTCTCTCCATGTTTTCCTTCTTTCCTATGCTGCTGCTTCTTATTTTTCTTCTTTTTCAGACCCTATCATTGCACTATTGCTTATTCAATACCACCAGCAGATGGAGACACTATATTACAACATTAGTTGTGAGCAGCAGTTTGTACAAACAAATGCCTCATAGCTGATGTCCTATCCATCTAGGCACATAGGCACCACCTATTGTCTATTGCCTGCAGTAGGAGCCCACTGGACTAGCCAGCAAGCAGCTGCAGCAAATAAACAGATAATCTTTCTTTCCAACACTGAAACCTGGTGGTGCATTTAATATATGCTATCAGATAGGGGACATATCAGATATTAAACTGATATAAACAGACACCACATTTGATACCAGCCAAAAGGAAGGATGAGAAGTGATAACTGTGAAAGGGGAGGAACCAACGCTGTCCCCTTCACATGCACCATCATTACTTGTAGGAAGGGAGGCTGGCTGGCAGCCTCCCATACACACTCTGGCTGGGTGGCAGTCACCCACCAGTACACACAGCAGACCCTAAACCCATATCATTATTGCTAAGCAGGAAGATGGGAGTCCATTTCACTCTGATGGACCATTTTTAAATGCAATCCATAACCTGGCTTTGGCAGGAACCCTTCTTACTCCTCCTACTTGCATTTGATACTGGGTTTAGGATCTGCATAGGAAACACACACACACACACACACACACACACATACATACAAGCACACACTTACCTGTGTTGCCTGCTGACGCCTCCTTGGCTGTCCCCAAACGGTATAAAACCAACAGCCACGGGAAGCTGTAAGGATAGAGGACATACCTGCATCCTATTGGACTCACTTGTCTTGGTTAAATCCAACTTATTTGACAACCTATGGTGCTGCTACTTCTGCTCATGGCAGTGCTGCTTCTGACAAGGCTGTTCTTTGGTGGGCCTAGGCGACATCACAATCTCCATGGTTACATACACAACAAAGGTCAGATGTTATTTACACCTGGCCATGCCAGTGGTATTGAGTAGCATATCCCAGTGCTAAGGGTCCTGGGTGCAACAATCTTTCAATGGGGAATAGCCGCACTGAGTTTGTCAAGTGCACCCATGTTTGCAACTCCAACAATACACACATATGTGTGTATGTGTGTATGTGTGTATGTGTGTATGTGTGTATGTATGTCTATCTATCTATCTATCTATCTATCTATCTATCTATCCACCCATCTATCTCTATATATATTTATCTCTCTCTCTATATGTATATATATATATATATATATATATATATAATTTTTTTTTCTTTTAAATATATATATATATATATATATGTATATACATATATAGAGAGAGAGAGATGGAAATACTTTTTTAAACATGTTTTCACCTCATTTTTACCTTCTTTTTTTTCTTCTCTCCATGTTTTCCTTCTTTCCTATGCTGCTGCTTCTTATTTTTCTTCTTTTTCAGACCCTATCATTGCACTATTGCTTATTCAATACCACCAGCAGATGGAGACACTATATTACAACATTAGTTGTGAGCAGCAGTTTGTACAAACAAATGCCTCATAGCTGATGTCCTATCCACCTAGGCACCACCTATTGTCTATTGCCTGCAGTAGGGGCCCACTGGACTAGCCAGCAAACAGCTGCAGCAAATAAACAGATAATCTTTCTTTCCAACACTGAAACCTGGTGGTGCATTTAATATATGCTATCAGATAGGGGACATATCAGATATTAAACTGATATAAACAGACACCACATTTGATACCAGCCAAAAGGAAGGATGAGAAGTGATAACTGTGAAAGGGGAGGAACCAACGCTGTCCCCTTCACATGCACCATCATTACTTGTAGGAAGGGAGGCTGGCTGGCAGCCTCCCATACACACTCTGGCTGGGTGGCAGTCACCCACCAGTACACACAGCAGACCCTAAACCCATATCATTATTGCTAAGCAGGAAGATGGGAGTCCATTTTACTCTGATGGACCATTTTTAAATGCAATCCATAACCTGGCTTTGGCAGGAACCCTTCTTACTCCTCCTACTTGCATTTGATACTGGGTTTAGGATCTGCATAGGAAACACACACACACACACACACACATACAAGCACACACTTACCTGTGTTGCCTGCTGACGCCTCCTTGGCTGTCCCCAAATGGTATAAAACCAACAGCCACGGGAAGCTGTAAGGATAGAGGACATACCTGCATCCTATTGGACTCACTTGTCTTGGTTAAATCCAACTTATTTGACAACCTATGGTGCTGCTACTTCTGCTCATGGCAGTGCTGCTTCTGACAAGGCTGTTCTTTGGTGGGCCTAGGCGACATCACAATCTCCATGGTTACATACACAACAAAGGTCAGATGTTGTTTACACCTGGCCATGCCAGTGGTATTGAGTAGCATATCCCAGTGCTAAGGGTCCTGGGTGCAACAATCTTTCAATGGGGAATAGCCGCACTGAGTTTGTCAAGTGCACCCATGTTTGCAACTCCAACAATACACACATATGTATGTATGTGTGTATGTGTGTATGTGTGTATGTGTGTATGTATGTATGTATGTATGTATGTCTATCTATCTATCTATCTATCTATCCACCCATCTATCTCTATAAATATTTATCTCTCTCTCTATATATGTATATATATATATATATATATATATATAATTTTTTTTTCTTTTAAATATATATATATATATATATATATATATATATATATGTATATACATATAGAGAGAGAGAGAGAGATGAAAATACTTTTTTAAACATGTTTTCACCTCATTTTTACCTTCTTTTTTTCTTCTCTCCATGTTTTCCTTCTTTCCTATGCTGCTGCTTCTTATTTTTCTTCTTTTTCAGACCCTATCATTGCACTATTGCTTATTCAATACCACCAGCAGATGGAGACACTATATTACAACATTAGTTGTGAGCAGCAGTTTGTACAAACAAATGCCTCATAGCTGATGTCCTATCCACCTAGGCACATAGGCACCACCTATTGTCTATTGCCTGCAGTAGGGGCCCACTGGACTAGCCAGCAAGCAGCTGCAGCAAATAAACAGATAATCTTTCTTTCCAACACTGAAACCTGGTGGTGCATTTAATATATGCTATCAGATAGGGGACATATCAGATATTAAACTGATATAAACAGACACCACATTTGATACCAGCCAAAAGGAAGGATGAGAAGTGATAACTGTGAAAGGGGAGGAACCAACGCTGTCCCCTTCACATGCACCATCATTACTTGTAGGAAGGGAGGCTGGCTGGCAGCCTCCCATACACACTCTGGCTGGGTGGCAGTCACCCACCAGTACACACAGCAGACCCTAAACCCATATCATTATTGCTAAGCAGGAAGATGGGAGTCCATTTCACTCTGATGGACCATTTTTAAATGCAATCCATAACCTGGCTTTGGCAGGAACCCTTCTTACTCCTCCTACTTGCATTTGATACTGGGTTTAGGATTTGCATAGGAAACACACACACACACACACAAGCACACACTTACCTGTGTTGCCTGCTGACGCCTCCTTGGCTGTCCCCAAACGGTATAAAACCAACAGCCACGGGAAGCTGTAAGGATAGAGGACATACCTGCATCCTATTGGACTCACTTGTCTTGGTTAAATCCAACTTATTTGACAACCTATGGTGCTGCTACTTCTGCTCATGGCAGTGCTGCTTCTGACAAGGCTGTTCTTTGGTGGGCCTAGGCGACATCACAATCTCCATGGTTACATACACAACAAAGGTCAGATGTTGTTTACACCTGGCCATGCCAGTGGTATTGAGTAGCATATCCCAGTGCTAAGGGTCCTGGGTGCAACAATCTTTCAATGGGGAATAGCCGCACTGAGTTTGTCAAGTGCACCCATGTTTGCAACTCCAACAATACACACATATGTATGTATGTATGTGAGTATGTGTGTATGTGTGTATGTATGTCTATCTATCTATCTATCCACCCATCTATCTCTATATATATTTATCTCTCTCTCTCTCTCTCTATATGTATATATATATATATATATATATATATATATAATTTTTTTTTCTTTTAAATATATATATATATATATATATATATATATATATATATATATATATATGTATATACATATAGAGAGAGAGAGAGATGGAAATACTTTTTTAAACATGTTTTCACCTCATTTTTACCTTCTTTTTTTCTTCTCTCCATGTTTTCCTTCTTTCCTATGCTGCTGCTTCTTATTTTTCTTCTTTTTCAGACCCTATCATTGCACTATTGCTTATTCAATACCACCAGCAGATGGAGACACTATATTACAACATTAGTTGTGAGCAGCAGTTTGTACAAACAAATGCCTCATAGCTGATGTCCTATCCACCTAGGCACATAGGCACCACCTATTGTCTATTGCCTGCAGTAGGGGCCCACTGGACTAGCCAGCAAGCAGCTGCAGCAAATAAACAGATAATCTTTCTTTCCAACACTGAAACCTGGTGGTGCATTTAATATATGCTATCAGATAGGGGACATATCAGATATTAAACTGATATAAACAGACACCACATTTGATACCAGCCAAAAGGAAGGATGAGAAGTGATAACTGTGAAAGGGGAGGAACCAACGCTGTCCCCTTCACATGCACCATCATTACTTGTAGGAAGGGAGGCTGGCTGGCAGCCTCCCATACACACTCTGGCTGGGTGGCAGTCACCCACCAGTACACACAGCAGACCCTAAACCCATATCATTATTGCTAAGCAGGAAGATGGGAGTCCATTTCACTCTGATGGACCATTTTTAAATGCAATCCATAACCTGGCTTTGGCAGGAACCCTTCTTACTCCTCCTACTTGCATTTGATACTGGGTTTAGGATCTGCATAGGAAACACAAACACACACACACACACACACACACACACACATACACATACAAGCACACACTTACCTGTGTTGCCTGCTGACGCCTCCTTGGCTGTCCCCAAACGGTATAAAACCAACAGCCACGGGAAGCTGTAAGGATAGAGGACATACCTGCATCCTATTGGACTCACTTGTCTTGGTTAAATCCAACTTATTTGACAACCTATGGTGCTGCTACTTCTGCTCATGGCAGTGCTGCTTCTGACAAGGCTGTTCTTTGGTGGGCCTAGGCGACATCACAATCTCCATGGTTACATACACAACAAAGGTCAGATGTTGTTTACACCTGGCCATGCCAGTGGTATTGAGTAGCATATCCCAGTGCTAAGGGTCCTGGGTGCAACAATCTTTCAATGGGGAATAGCCGCACTGAGTTTGTCAAGTGCACCCATGTTTGCAACTCCAACAATACACACATATGTGTGTATGTGTGTATGTGTGTATGTATGTCTATCTATCTATCTATCTATCTATCTATCTATCTATCTATCCACCCATCTATCTCTATATATATTTATCTCTCTCTCTCTATATGTATATATATATATATATTTTTTTTTTCTTTTAAATATATATATATATATATATATATATGTATATACATATAGAGAGAGAGAGAGATGGAAATACTTTTTTAAACATGTTTTCACCTCATTTTTACCTTCTTTTTTTCTTCTCTCCATGTTTTCCTTCTTTCCTATGCTGCTGCTTATTATTTTTCTTCTTTTTCAGACCCTATCATTGCACTATTGCTTATTCAATACCACCAGCAGATGGAGACACTATATTACAACATTAGTTGTGAGCAGCAGTTTGTACAAACAAATGCCTCATAGCTGATGTCCTATCCACCTAGGCACCACCTATTGTCTATTGCCTGCAGTAGGGGCCCACTGGACTAGCCAGCAAACAGCTGCAGCAAATAAACAGATAATCTTTCTTTCCAACACTGAAACCTGGTGGTGCATTTAACATATGCTATCAGATAGGGGACATATCAGATATTAAACTGATATAAACAGACACCACATTTGATACCAGCCAAAAGGAAGGATGAGAAGTGATAACTGTGAAAGGGGAGGAACCAACGCTGTCCCCTTCACATGCACCATCATTACTTGTAGGAAGGGAGGCTGGCTGGCAGCCTCCCATACACACTCTGGCTGGGTGGCAGTCACCCACCAGTACACACAGCAGACCCTAAACCCATATCATTATTGCTAAGCAGGAAGATGGGAGTCCATTTCACTCTGATGGACCATTTTTAAATGCAATCCATAACCTGGCTTTGGCAGGAACCCTTCTTACTCCTCCTACTTGCATTTGATACTGGGTTTAGGATCTGCATAGGAAACACACACACACACACACACATACAAGCACACACTTACCTGTGTTGCCTGCTGACGCCTCCTTGGCTGTCCCCAAATGGTATAAAACCAACAGCCACGGGAAGCTGTAAGGATAGAGGACATACCTGCATCCTATTGGACTCACTTGTCTTGGTTAAATCCAACTTATTTGACAACCTATGGTGCTGCTACTTCTGCTCATGGCAGTGCTGCTTCTGACAAGGCTGTTCTTTGGTGGGCCTAGGCGACATCACAATCTCCATGGTTACATACACAACAAAGGTCAGATGTTGTTTACACCTGGCCATGCCAGTGGTATTGAGTAGCATATCCCAGTGCTAAGGGTCCTGGGTGCAACAATCTTTCAATGGGGAATAGCCGCACTGAGTTTGTCAAGTGCACCCATGTTTGCAACTCCAACAATACACACATATGTATGTATGTATGTATGTGTGTATGTGTGTATGTGTGTATGTATGTATGTCTGTCTATCTATCTATCTATCTATCTATCTATCCACCCATCTATCTCTATATATATTTATCTCTCTCTCTCTCTATATGTATATATATATATATATATATATAATTTTTTTTTCTTTTAAATATATATATATATATATATATATATATGTATATACATATATAGAGAGAGAGAGAGATGGAAATACTTTTTTAAACATGTTTTCACCTCATTTTTACCTTCTTTTTTTCTTCTCTCCATGTTTTCCTTCTTTCCTATGCTGCTGCTTCTTATTTTTCTTCTTTTTCAGACCCTATCATTGCACTATTGCTTATTCAATATCACCAGCAGATGGAGACACTATATTACAACATTAGTTGTGAGCAGCAGTTTGTACAAACAAATGCCTCATAGCTGATGTCCTATCCACCTATGCACATAGGCACCACCTATTGTCTATTGCCTGCAGTAGGGGCCCACTGGACTAGCCAGCAAGCAGCTGCAGCAAATAAACAGATAATCTTTCTTTCCAACACTGAAACCTGGTGGTGCATTTAATATATGCTATCAGATAGGGGACATATCAGATATTAAACTGATATAAACAGACACCACATTTGATACCAGCCAAAAGGAAGGATGAGAAGTGATAACTGTGAAAGGGGAGGAACCAACGCTGTCCCCTTCACATGCACCATCATTACTTGTAGGAAGGGAGGCTGGCTGGCAGCCTCCCATACACACTCTGGCTGGGTGGCAGTCACCCACCAGTACACACAGCAGACCCTAAACCCATATCATTATTGCTAAGCAGGAAGATGGGAGTCCATTTCACTCTGATGGACCATTTTTAAATGCAATCCATAACCTGGCTTTGGCAGGAACCCTTCTTACTCCTCCTACTTGCATTTGATACTGGGTTTAGGATCTGCATAGGAAACACACACACACACACACACACGCACATACAAGCACACACTTACCTGTGTTGCCTGCTGACGCCTCCTTGGCTGTCCCCAAACGGTATAAAACCAACAGCCACGGGAAGCTGTAAGGATAGAGGACATACCTGCATCCTATTGGACTCACTTGTCTTGGTTAAATCCAACTTATTTGACCACCTATGGTGCTGCTACTTCTGCTCATGGCAGTGCTGCTTCTGACAAGGCTGTTCTTTGGTGGGCCTAGGCGACATCACAATCTCCATGGTTACATACACAACAAAGGTCAGATGTTGTTTACACCTGGCCATGCCAGTGGTATTGAGTAGCATATCCCAGTGCTAAGGGTCCTGGGTGCAACAATCTTTCAATGGGGAATAGCCGCACTGAGTTTGTCAAGTGCACCCATGTTTGCAACTCCAACAATACACACATATGTATGTATGTATGTATGTGTGTATGTGTGTATGTGTGTATGTGTGTATGTGTGTATGTGTGTATGTGTGTATGTGTGTATGTATGTCTATCTATCTATCTATCTATCTATCCACCCATCTATCTCTATATATATTTATCTCTCTCTCTCTATATGTATATATATATATATATATATATATATATAAGTTTTTTTTCTTTTAAATATATATATATATATATATATATACATATAGAGAGAGAGAGAGATGGAAATACTTTTTTTAAACATGTTTTCACCTCATTGTTACCTTCTTTTTTTCTTCTCTCCATGTTTTCCTTCTTTCCTATGCTGCTGCTTCTTATTTTTCTTCTTTTTCAGACCCTATCATTGCACTATTGCTTATTCAATACCACCAGCAGATGGAGACACTATATTACAACATTAGTTGTGAGCAGCAGTTTGTACAAACAAATGCCTCATAGCTGATGTCCTATCCACCTAGGCACATAGGC
>NW_026609824.1:817500-822500 GCF_029499605.1 Hyla sarda
TTAAATATATATATATATATATATATATATATATATACATATAGAGAGAGAGAGAGAGATGGAAATACTTTTTTAAACATGTTTTCACCTCATTTTTACCTTCTTTTTTTCTTCTCTCCATGTTTTCCTTCTTTCCTATGCTGCTGCTTCTTATTTTTCTTCTTTTTCAGACCCTATCATTGCACTATTGCTTATTCAATACCACCAGCAGATGGAGACACTATATTACAACATTAGTTGTGAGCAGCAGTTTGTACAAACAAATGCCTCATAGCTGATGTCCTATCCACCTAGGCACCACCTATTGTCTATTGCCTGCAGTAGGGGCCCACTGGACTAGCCAGCAAACAGCTGCAGCAAATAAACAGATAATCTTTCTTTCCAACACTGAAACCTGGTGGTGCATTTAATATATGCTATCAGATAGGGGACATATCAGATATTAAACTGATATAAACAGACACCACATTTGATACCAGCCAAAAGGAAGGATGAGAAGTGATAACTGTGAAAGGGGAGGAACCAACGCTGTCCCCTTCACATGCACCATCATTACTTGTAGGAAGGGAGGCTGGCTGGCAGCCTCCCATACACACTCTGGCTGGGTGGCAGTCACCCACCAGTACACACAGCAGACCCTAAACCCATATCATTATTGCTAAGCAGGAAGATGGGAGTCCATTTTACTCTGATGGACCATTTTTAAATGCAATCCATAACCTGGCTTTGGCAGGAACCCTTCTTACTCCTCCTACTTGCATTTGATACTGGGTTTAGGATCTGCATAGGAAACACACACACACACACACACATACAAGCACACACTTACCTGTGTTGCCTGCTGACGCCTCCTTGGCTGTCCCCAAATGGTATAAAACCAACAGCCACGGGAAGCTGTAAGGATAGAGGACATACCTGCATCCTATTGGACTCACTTGTCTTGGTTAAATCCAACTTATTTGACAACCTATGGTGCTGCTACTTCTGCTCATGGCAGTGCTGCTTCTGACAAGGCTGTTCTTTGGTGGGCCTAGGCGACATCACAATCTCCATGGTTACATACACAACAAAGGTCAGATGTTGTTTACACCTGGCCATGCCAGTGGTATTGAGTAGCATATCCCAGTGCTAAGGGTCCTGGGTGCAACAATCTTTCAATGGGGAATAGCCGCACTGAGTTTGTCAAGTGCACCCATGTTTGCAACTCCAACAATACACACATATGTATGTATGTGTGTATGTGTGTATGTGTGTATGTATGTATGTATGTATGTATGTCTATCTATCTATCTATCTATCTATCTATCCACCCATCTATCTCTATAAATATTTATCTCTCTCTCTATATATGTATATATATATATATATATATATATAATTTTTTTTTCTTTTAAATATATATATATATATATATATATATATATATATGTATATACATATAGAGAGAGAGAGAGAGATGAAAATACTTTTTTAAACATGTTTTCACCTCATTTTTACCTTCTTTTTTTCTTCTCTCCATGTTTTCCTTCTTTCCTATGCTGCTGCTTCTTATTTTTCTTCTTTTTCAGACCCTATCATTGCACTATTGCTTATTCAATACCACCAGCAGATGGAGACACTATATTACAACATTAGTTGTGAGCAGCAGTTTGTACAAACAAATGCCTCATAGCTGATGTCCTATCCACCTAGGCACATAGGCACCACCTATTGTCTATTGCCTGCAGTAGGGGCCCACTGGACTAGCCAGCAAGCAGCTGCAGCAAATAAACAGATAATCTTTCTTTCCAACACTGAAACCTGGTGGTGCATTTAATATATGCTATCAGATAGGGGACATATCAGATATTAAACTGATATAAACAGACACCACATTTGATACCAGCCAAAAGGAAGGATGAGAAGTGATAACTGTGAAAGGGGAGGAACCAACGCTGTCCCCTTCACATGCACCATCATTACTTGTAGGAAGGGAGGCTGGCTGGCAGCCTCCCATACACACTCTGGCTGGGTGGCAGTCACCCACCAGTACACACAGCAGACCCTAAACCCATATCATTATTGCTAAGCAGGAAGATGGGAGTCCATTTCACTCTGATGGACCATTTTTAAATGCAATCCATAACCTGGCTTTGGCAGGAACCCTTCTTACTCCTCCTACTTGCATTTGATACTGGGTTTAGGATTTGCATAGGAAACACACACACACACACACACACAAGCACACACTTACCTGTGTTGCCTGCTGACGCCTCCTTGGCTGTCCCCAAACGGTATAAAACCAACAGCCACGGGAAGCTGTAAGGATAGAGGACATACCTGCATCCTATTGGACTCACTTGTCTTGGTTAAATCCAACTTATTTGACAACCTATGGTGCTGCTACTTCTGCTCATGGCAGTGCTGCTTCTGACAAGGCTGTTCTTTGGTGGGCCTAGGCGACATCACAATCTCCATGGTTACATACACAACAAAGGTCAGATGTTGTTTACACCTGGCCATGCCAGTGGTATTGAGTAGCATATCCCAGTGCTAAGGGTCCTGGGTGCAACAATCTTTCAATGGGGAATAGCCGCACTGAGTTTGTCAAGTGCACCCATGTTTGCAACTCCAACAATACACACATATGTATGTATGTATGTGAGTATGTGTGTATGTGTGTATGTATGTCTATCTATCTATCTATCCACCCATCTATCTCTATATATATTTATCTCTCTCTCTCTCTCTCTATATGTATATATATATATATATATATATATATATATAATTTTTTTTTCTTTTAAATATATATATATATATATATATATATATATACATATAGAGAGAGAGAGATGGAAATACTTTTTTAAACATGTTTTCACCTCATTTTTACCTTCTTTTTTTCTTCTCTCCATGTTTTCCTTCTTTCCTATGCTGCTGCTTCTTATTTTTCTTCTTTTTCAGACCCTATCATTGCACTATTGCTTATTCAATACCACCAGCAGATGGAGACACTATATTACAACATTAGTTGTGAGCAGCAGTTTGTACAAACAAATGCCTCATAGCTGATGTCCTATCCACCTAGGCACCACCTATTGTCTATTGCCTGCAGTAGGGGCCCACTGGACTAGCCAGCAAACAGCTGCAGCAAATAAACAGATAATCTTTCTTTCCAACACTGAAACCTGGTGGTGCATTTAACATATGCTATCAGATAGGGGACATATCAGATATTAAACTGATATAAACAGACACCACATTTGATACCAGCCAAAAGGAAGGATGAGAAGTGATAACTGTGAAAGGGGAGGAACCAACGCTGTCCCCTTCACATGCACCATCATTACTTGTAGGAAGGGAGGCTGGCTGGCAGCCTCCCATACACACTCTGGCTGGGTGGCAGTCACCCACCAGTACACACAGCAGACCCTAAACCCATATCATTATTGCTAAGCAGGAAGATGGGAGTCCATTTCACTCTGATGGACCATTTTTAAATGCAATCCATAACCTGGCTTTGGCAGGAACCCTTCTTACTCCTCCTACTTGCATTTGATACTGGGTTTAGGATCTGCATAGGAAACACACACACACACACACACATACAAGCACACACTTACCTGTGTTGCCTGCTGACGCCTCCTTGGCTGTCCCCAAATGGTATAAAACCAACAGCCACGGGAAGCTGTAAGGATAGAGGACATACCTGCATCCTATTGGACTCACTTGTCTTGGTTAAATCCAACTTATTTGACAACCTATGGTGCTGCTACTTCTGCTCATGGCAGTGCTGCTTCTGACAAGGCTGTTCTTTGGTGGGCCTAGGCGACATCACAATCTCCATGGTTACATACACAACAAAGGTCAGATGTTGTTTACACCTGGCCATGCCAGTGGTATTGAGTAGCATATCCCAGTGCTAAGGGTCCTGGGTGCAACAATCTTTCAATGGGGAATAGCCGCACTGAGTTTGTCAAGTGCACCCATGTTTGCAACTCCAACAATACACACATATGTATGTATGTATGTATGTGTGTATGTGTGTATGTATGTATGTCTGTCTATCTATCTATCTATCTATCTATCTATCCACCCATCTATCTCTATATATATTTATCTCTCTCTCTCTCTATATGTATATATATATATATATATATATATAATTTTTTTTTCTTTTAAATATATATATATATATATATATATATATATATATGTATATACATATATAGAGAGAGAGAGAGATGGAAATACTTTTTTAAACATGTTTTCACCTCATTTTTACCTTCTTTTTTTCTTCTCTCCATGTTTTCCTTCTTTCCTATGCTGCTGCTTCTTATTTTTCTTCTTTTTCAGACCCTATCATTGCACTATTGCTTATTCAATATCACCAGCAGATGGAGACACTATATTACAACATTAGTTGTGAGCAGCAGTTTGTACAAACAAATGCCTCATAGCTGATGTCCTATCCACCTATGCACATAGGCACCACCTATTGTCTATTGCCTGCAGTAGGGGCCCACTGGACTAGCCAGCAAGCAGCTGCAGCAAATAAACAGATAATCTTTCTTTCCAACACTGAAACCTGGTGGTGCATTTAATATATGCTATCAGATAGGGGACATATCAGATATTAAACTGATATAAACAGACACCACATTTGATACCAGCCAAAAGGAAGGATGAGAAGTGATAACTGTGAAAGGGGAGGAACCAACGCTGTCCCCTTCACATGCACCATCATTACTTGTAGGAAGGGAGGCTGGCTGGCAGCCTCCCATACACACTCTGGCTGGGTGGCAGTCACCCACCAGTACACACAGCAGACCCTAAACCCATATCATTATTGCTAAGCAGGAAGATGGGAGTCCATTTCACTCTGATGGACCATTTTTAAATGCAATCCATAACCTGGCTTTGGCAGGAACCCTTCTTACTCCTCCTACTTGCATTTGATACTGGGTTTAGGATCTGCATAGGAAACACACACACACACACACACACACACACGCACA
>NW_026609824.1:840000-842500 GCF_029499605.1 Hyla sarda
TTGACAGGTCCCCAGCGCAAGTGTCCGGCCCCACTGACCTTTATATATTATAAATCTTTATGATACACACTGCCCGTCCTCCTCTTCATTCCTCTGATACCGGAGACGCGCGGCTTCTGCTTTCACTATAGTCAGAGCGCCCCCTGCCGTTGTCTGACCCCAGCCCCATGCAGTGTGGAGGCCGGGAGGGGGCGCTCTGTCTATAGACTATGATACAGAAGCCGCGCGTCTCCGGTATGAGAAGAATGAAGAGGAGGACGGGCAGTGTGTATCATAAAGATTTATAACATATAAAGGTCAGTGGGGCCGGACACTTGCGCTGGGGACCTGTCAATCACACAGCGGTCCCAGCGCTCACTATAGAAGGGGTCAGTATTAGTCTGGGAGGGGGGGGGGGGGTACAATACACATAACAATTATATACTATAGAAGGGGTCAGTATTAGTCTGGGAGGGGGGGGGGTACAATACACATAATTATATACTATAGAAGGGGTCAGTATTAGTCTGGGAGGGGGGGGGGGTACAATACACATAACAATTATATACTATAGAAGGGGTCAGTATTAGTCTGGGAGGGGGGGGGGTACAATACACATAATTATATACTATAGAAGGGGTCAGTATTAGTCTGGGAGGGGGGGGGGGTACAGTGCACATAACAATTATATACTGTACTGTAGAAGCGGCTCCACTCGCTCCCCTGTATAGACCTGTCACAATTCATAATCCCCGCCAGAAGACAGGAGCTCTGATTGGTGTATAGTGGTGAATAGCTTTCCACCAATCAGAGCTCCCCTCTCCCGGTGGCGGGGATTATGAATCGTGATGACATCTGTATACAGGAGGCGGCGGGGAGTGCAGTGTTGCCGCTGGCTTTTTAAATTAATAAATGCAGATCGCAGCGGGTCTCTGGAGAATGACCTGCTGCGATCTGTCCTTCAGCCCGAGGACTACAACCCCCATCATGGACAGCGTCTGTCCATGATGGGAGTAGTAGTCCTAACAGTCACAATACAGTTTTGCAGCTGGGGGATGTGTAAGAGCCATCCCTCAGCACTGCGGTACTACAACTACTCCCATCATGGGACACAAAATTTCCCATGATGGGAGTAGTAGTCCAAGGGCAGACTGACGGATCTCAGGGGTCTCACTCTTGAGACCCCTTGCAACTTCTCCGCCCCTGCCCCCTAGTGATGACATCATTAGGGGGCGGAGCTTCACAGTCCAGGCCTGAAGCCAGGGTGGTAAGTATGGCTCTGTTCTCATTATGCGTTTTGCATAATGGGAACAGAGCCTTTTTGGCAGTGTGTTCCCAAACAGGGAGACTCCAGCTGTTGTTTACCTACAGCCCCCATGATGGGAGTTGTAGTTTAGCAACAATTGGAGGCTCCCTCTTTAGGAACACACTGCATTATGTGCGCTCTACCCAGGGGAGAGCGCCAAAAATGTCATTTCAGATAAGTGAATGCAGAGGACTACCTGAGATTCGGTGGAGTGTGACGATGACTAGCATTTTTTTAATGTCAATAAAAGGGTTAACGAGGGCTGTGGGGGAGTGTTTTTTTAAATCCATTTTTTATTTCATGTGTTGTGTCTTTTATAATTGAAATTTCAGGCTTAGTAGTGGAAGCCGTCTTGTAGACGGAATCTTTTACTAAGCTGGGCTTAGCGTTAGCCCCGAAAACAGCTAGCGCTAACCCCCAATTATTACCCCGGTACTAACCGCCACAGGGGTGCCGGGAAGAGCCGGGAATAGCGCTCCTTGGCCTAGGCGGTAACAGGCTGGGGTTATTTAGGCTGGGGAGGGCCAGTAACAATGGTCCTCGCCCATCCTGGTAATGTCAGGCTGTTGCTGATTGGTTGGTGTCTGATTGACACTGAAAATATGGGGAAGCCTATGTGTTGTTGTTTTTTTGTAATAAAAAAGTGTGTGGTTCCCCATATTTTCAGTGTCAGTCAGATACCAACCAATCAGCAACAGCCTGACGTTACCAGGGTGGGCGAGGACCATTGTTACTGGCTCTCCCCAACCTAAATAACCCCAGCCAGGAGTGCTATTTTTGACACTCCAGGCCTGTTGGTACTGGCTCTTCCCGGCAACCCTGTGGCGGTGGGTAACGGGGTAATAATTGGGGGTTAGCGCTAGCTGTTTTTGTGGCTAACGCTAAGCCCGGCATTGAAAAAAAAATGTATTTAAAAAAAAAAAAAACACTCCCCACACAGCCCTCATTAAACCTTTTATTGACATTAAAAAAAAGCTGGTCATCATTGCAATACACTGAATCTGACGTAGTCCTCCCCATTCACGTATCTGAAATGAGAGAAAAAAAAGTTGAGGACATCATTTGCGATCTCACCTGGTGAGTGCGCCCATACTGCAGTATGTAACAGGGGGCCTCCAATTGTTCTTGTCTGCCTACTGTATCCTGTATATACAGTCATCTATAGATGGCTGTATATACAGGAGAGCGCACAAAGATTTAACTCAGAGCTGCAGT
>NW_026609824.1:1180000-1192500 GCF_029499605.1 Hyla sarda
AGGAAGGGAGGCTGGCTGGCAGCCTCCCATACACACTCTGGCTGGGTGGCAGTCACCCACCAGTACACACAGCAGACCCTAAACCCATATCATTATTGCTAAGCAGGAAGATGGGAGTCCATTTCACTCTGATGGACCATTTTTAAATGCAATCCATAACCTGGCTTTGGCAGGAACCCTTCTTACTCCTCCTACTTGCATTTGATACTGGGTTTAGGATCTGCATAGGAAACACACACACACACACACACAAGCACACACTTACCTGTGTTGCCTGCTAACGCCTCCTTGGCTGTCCCCAAACGGTATAAAACCAACAGCCACGGGAAGCTATAAGGATAGAGGACATACCTGCATCCTATTGGACTCACTTGTCTTGGTTAAATCCAACTTATTTGACAACCTATGGTGCTGCTACGTCTGCTCATGGCAGTGCTGCTTCTGACAAGGCTGTTCTTTGGTGGGCCTAGGCGACATCACAATCTCCATGGTTACATACACAACAAAGGTCAGATGTTGTTTACACCTGGCCATGCCAGTGGTATTGAGTAGCATATCCCAGTGCTAAGGGTCCTGGGTGCAACAATCTTTCAATGGGGAATAGCCGCACTGAGTTTGTCAATTGCACCCATGTTTGCAACTCCAACAATACACACGTATGTATGTATGTATGTATCTATGTGTATCTATCTATCTATCTATCTATCTATCTATCTATCTATCTATATATCTATCTATCCACCCAACTATCTCTATATATATTTATCTCTCTCTCTCTCTATATGTATATATATATATATATATTTTTTTTTTCTTTTAAATATATATATATATATATATATATGTATATACATATAGAGAGAGAGAGAGATGGAAATACTTTTTTAAACATGTTTTCACCTCATTTTTACCTTCTTTTTTTCTTCTCTCCATGTTTTCCTTCTTTCCTATGCTGCTGCTTCTTATTTTTCTTCTTTTTCAAACCCTATCATTGCACTATTGCTTATTCAATACCACCAGCAGATGGAGACACTATATTACAACATTAGTTGTGAGCAGCAGTTTGTACAAACAAATGCCTCATAGCTGATGTCCTATCCACCTAGGCACATAGGCACCACCTATTGTCTTTTGCCTGCAGTAGGGGCCCACTGGACTAGCCAGCAAGCAGCTGCAGCTGCAGTAAATAAACAGATAACCTTTCTTTCCAACACTGAAACCTGGTGGTGCACTTAATATCTGCTATCAGATAGGGGACATATCAGATATTAAACTGATATAAACAGACACCACATTTGATACCAGCCAAAAGGAAGGATGAGAAGTGATAACTGTGAAAGGGGAGGAACCAACGCTGTCCCCTTCACATGCACCATCACTACTTGTAGGAAGGGAGGCTGGCTGGCAGCCTCCCATACACACTCTGGCTGGGTGGCAGTCACCCACCAGTACACACAGCAGACCCTAAACCCATATCATTATTGCTAAGCAGGAAGATGGGAGTCCATTTCACTCTGATGGACCATTTTTAAATGCAATCCATAACCTAGCTTTGGCAGGAACCCTTCTTACTCCTCCTACTTGCATTTGATACTGGGTTTAGGATCTGCATAGGAAACACACACACACACACACACACAAGCACACACTTACCTGTGTTGCCTGCTGACGCCTCCTTGGCTGTCCCCAAACGGTATAAAACCAACAGCCATGGGAAGCTGTAAGGATAGAGAACATACCTGCATCCTATTGGACTCACTTGTCTTGGTTAAATCCAACTTATTTGACAACCTATGGTGCTGCTACTTCTGCTCATGGCAGTGCTGCTTCTGACAAGGCTGTTCTTTGGTGAGCCTAGGCGACATCACAATCTCCATAATTACATACACAACAAAGGTCAGATGTTGTTTACACCTGGCCATGCCAGTGGTATTGAGTAGCATATCACAGTGCTAAGGGTCCTGGGTGCAACAATCTTTCAATGGGGAATAGCCGCACTGAGTTTGTCAAGTGCACCCATGTTTGCAACTCCAACAATACACACATATCTATGTATGTATGTATGTGTGTATGTGTGTATGTGTGTATGTGTGTATGTGTATCTCTCTATCTATCTATCTATCGATCTATCCACCCATCTATCTCTATATATATTTATCTCTCTCTCTCTATATGTATATATGTATATATATAATTTTTTTTTCTTTTAAATATATATATATATATATATATATATATATATACATATAGAGAGAGAGAGATGGAAATACTTTCTTAAACATGTTTTCACCTCATTTTTACCTTCTTTTTTTTCTTCTCTCCATGTTTTCCTTCTTTCCTCCTTTTTTCATATGCTGCTGCTTCTTATTTTTCTTCTTTTTCAGACCCTATCATTGCACTATTGCTTATTCAATACCACCAGCAGATGGAGACACTATATTACAACATTAGTTGTGAGCAGCAGTTTGTACAAACAAATGCCTCATAGCTGATGTCCTATCCACCTAGGCACATAGGCACCACCTATTGTCTTTTGCCTGCAGTAGGGACCCACTGGACTAGCCAGCAAGCAGCTGCAGCAGCAAATAAACAGGTAATCTTTCTTTCCAACACTGAAACCTGGTGGTGCACTTAATATATGCTACCAGATAGGAGACATATCAGATATTAAACTGATATAAACAGACACCACATTTGATACCAGCCAAAAGGAAGGATGATAAGTGATAACTGTGAAAGGGGAGGAACCAACGCTGTCCCCTTCACATGCACCATCACTACTTGTAGGAAGGGAGGCTGGCTGGCAGCCTCCCATACACACTCTGGCTGGGTGGCAGTCACCCACCAGTACACACAGCAGACCCTAAACCCATATCATTATTGCTAAGCAGGAAGATGGGAGTCCATTTCACTCTGATGGACCATTTTTAAATGCAATCCATAACCTGGCTTTGGCAGGAACCCTTCTTACTCCTCCTACTTGCATTTGATACTGGGTTTAGGATCTGCATAGGAAACACACACACACACACACAAGCACACACTTACCTGTGTTGCCTGCTGACGCCTCCTTGGCTGTCCCCAAACGGTATAAAACCAACAGCCACGGGAAGCTGTAAGGATAGAGGACATACCTGCATCCTATTGGACTCACTTGTCTTGGTTAAATCCAACTTATTTGACAACCTATGGTGCTGCTACTTCTGCTCATGGCAGTGCTGCTTCTGACAAGGCTGTTCTTTGGTGGGCCTAGGCGACATCACAATCTCCATGGTTACATACACAACAAAGGTCAGATGTTGTTTACACCTGGCCATGCCAGTGGTATTGAGTAGCATATCCCAGTGCTAAGGGTCCTGGGTGCAACAATCTTTCAATGGGGAATAGCCGCACTGAGTTTGTCAAGTGCACCCATGTTTGCAACTCCAACAATACACACATATGTATGTATGTATGTGTGTATGTATGTCTATCTATCTATCTATCCACCCATCTATCTCTATATATATATTTATCTCTCTCTCTCTCTCTATATGTATATATATATATATAATTTTTTTTTCTTTTAAATATATATATATATATATATATATATATATGTATATACATATAGAGAGAGAGAGAGATGGAAATACTTTTTTAAACATGTTTTCACCTCATTTTTACCTTCTTTTTTTCTTCTCTCCATGTTTTCCTTCTTTCCTATGCTGCTGCTTCTTATTTTTCTTCTTTTTCAGACCCTATCATTGCACTATTGCTTATTCAATACCACCAGCAGATGGAGACACTATATTACAACATTAGTTGTGAGCAGCAGTTTGTACAAACAAATGCCTCATAGCTGATGTCCTATCCACCTAGGCACATAGGCACCACCTATTGTCTATTGCCTGCAGTAGGGGCCCACTCGACTAGCCAGCAAGCAGCTGCAGAAATTAAACAGATAATCTTTCTTTCCAACACTGAAACCTGGTGGTGCATTTAATATATGCTATCAGATAGGGGACATATCAGATATTAAACTGATATAAACAAACACCACATTTGATACCAGCCAAAAGGAAGGATGAGAAGTGATAACTGTGAAAGGGGAGGAACCAACGCTGTCCCCTTCACATGCACCATCACTACTTGTAGGAAGGGAGGCTGGCTGGCAGCCTCCCATACACACTCTGGCTGGGTGGCAGTCACCCACCAGTACACACAGCAGACCCTAAACCCATATCATTATTGCTAAGCAGGAAGATGGGAGTCCATTTCACTCTGATGGACCATTTTTAAATGCAATCCATAACCTGGCTTTGGCAGGAACCCTTCTTACTCCTCCTACTTGCATTTGATACTGGGTTTAGGATCTGCATAGGAAACACACACACACACACACACACACACATACAAGCACACACTTACCTGTGTTGCCTGCTGACGCCTCCTTGGCTGTCCCCAAACGGTATAAAACCAACAGCCACGGGAAGCTGTAAGGATAGAGGACATACCTGCATCCTATTGGACTCACTTGTCTTGGTTAAATCCAACTTATTTGACAACCTATGGTGCTGCTACTTCTGCTCATGGCAGTGCTGCTTCTGACAAGGCTGTTCTTTGGTGGGCCTAGGCGACATCACAATCTCCATGGTTACATACACAACAAAGGTCAGATGTTGTTTACACCTGGCCATGCCAGTGGTATTGAGTAGCATATCCCAGTGCTAAGGGTCCTGGGTGCAACAATCTTTCAATGGGGAATAGCCGCACTGAGTTTGTCAAGTGCACCCATGTTTGCAACTCCAACAATACACACATATGTATGTATGTATGTATGTGTGTATGTGTGTATGTATGTCTATCTATCTATCTATCTATCTATCTATCCACCCATCTATCTCTATATATATATTTATCTCTCTCTCTCTATATGTATATATATTTTTTTTTCTTTTAAATATATATATATATATATATAGAGAGAGAGAGAGAGAGAGAGATGGAAATACTTTTTTAAACATGTTTTCACCTCATTTTTACCTTCTTTTTTTCTTCTCTCCATGTTTTCCTTCTTTCCTATGCTGCTGCTTCTTATTTTTCTTCTTTTTCAGACCCTATCATTGCACTATTGCTTATTCAATACCACCAGCAGATGGAGACACTATATTACAACATTAGTTGTGAGCAGCAGTTTGTACAAACAAATGCCTCATAGCTGATGTCCTATCCACCTAGGCACATAGGCACCACCTATTGTCTATTGCCTGCAGTAGGGGATCACTGGACTAGCCAGCAAGCAGCTGCAGCAGCAAATAAACAGATAATCTTTCTTTCCAACACTGAAACCTGGTGGTGCATTTAATATATGCTATCAGATAGGGGACATATCAGATATTAAACTGATATAAACAGACACCACATTTGATACCAGCCAAAAGGAAGGATGAGAAGTGATAACTGTGAAAGGGGAGGAACCAACGCTGTCCCCTTCACATGCACCATCATTACTTGTAGGAAGGGAGGCTGGCTGGCAGCCTCCCATACACACTCTGGCTGGGTGGCAGTCACCCACCAGTACACACAGCAGACCCTAAACCCATATCATTATTGCTAAGCAGGAAGATGGGAGTCCATTTCACTCTGATGGACCATTTTTAAATGCAATCCATAACCTGGCTTTGGCAGGAACCCTTCTTACTCCTCCTACTTGCATTTGATACTGGGTTTAGGATCTGCATAGGAAACACACACACACACACACACACATACAAGCACACACTTACCTGTGTTGCCTGCTGACGCCTCCTTGGCTGTCCCCAAACGGTATAAAACCAACAGCCACGGGAAGCTGTAAGGATAGAGGACATACCTGCATCCTATTGGACTCACTTGTCTTGGTTAAATCCAACTTATTTGACAACCTATGGTGCTGCTACTTCTGCTCATGGCAGTGCTGCTTCTGACAAGGCTGTTCTTTGGTGGGCCTAGGCGACATCACAATCTCCATGGTTACATACACAACAAAGGTCAGATGTTGTTTACACCTGGCCATGCCAGTGGTATTGAGTAGCATATCCCAGTGCTAAGGGTCCTGGGTGCAACAATCTTTCAATGGGGAATAGCCGCACTGAGTTTGTCAAGTGCACCCATGTTTGCAACTCCAACAATACACACATATGTATGTATGTATGTGTGTATGTGTGTATGTGTGTATGTGTGTATGTATGTCTATCTATCTATCTATCCACCCATCTATCTCTATATATATTTATCTCTCTATATATATATATGTATATATATATATATATATATATATATTTTTTTTTTTTAAATATATATATATATATATGTATATACATATAGAGAGAGAGAGAGATGGAAATACTTTTTTAAACATGTTTTCACCTCATTTTTACCTTCTTTTTTTCTTCTCTCCATGTTTTCCTTCTTTCCTATGCTGCTGCTTCTTATTTTTCTTCTTTTTCAGACCCTATCATTGCACTATTGCTTATTCAATACCACCAGCAGATGGAGACACTATATTACAACATTAGTTGTGAGCAGCAGTTTGTACAAACAAATGCCTCATAGCTGATGTCCTATCTACCTAGGCACATAGGCACCACCTATTGTCTTTTGCCTGCAGTAGGGACCCACTGGACTAGCCAGCAAGCAGCTGCAGCAGCAGCAGCAAATAAACAGGTAATCTTTCTTTCCAACACTGAAACCTGGTGGTGCACTTAATATATGCTACCAGATAGGGGACATATCAGATATTAAACTGATATAAACAGACACCACATTTGATACCAGCCAAAAGGAAGGATGAGAAGTGATAACTGTGAAAGGGGAGGAACCAACGCTGTCCCCTTCACATGCACCATCACTACTTGTAGGAAGGGAGGCTGGCTGGCAGCCTCCCATACACACTCTGGCTGGGTGGCAGTCACCCACCAGTACACACAGCAGACCCTAAACCCATATCATTATTGCTAAGCAGGAAGATGGGAGTCCATTTCACTCTGATGGACCATTTTTAAATGCAATCCATAACCTGGCTTTGGCAGGAACCCTTCTTACTCCTCCTACTTGCATTTGATACTGGGTTTAGGATCTGCATAGGAAACACACACACACACACACACACAAGCACACACTTACCTGTGTTGCCTGCTGACGCCTCCTTGGCTGTCCCCAAACGGTATAAAACCAACAGCCACGGGAAGCTGTAAGGATAGAGGACATACCTGCATCCTATTGGACTCACTTGTCTTGGTTAAATCCAACTTATTTGACAACCTATGGTGCTGCTACTTCTGCTCATGGCAGTGCTGCTTCTGACAAGGCTGTTCTTTGGTGGGCCTAGGCGACATCACAATCTCCATGGTTACATACACAACAAAGGTCAGATGTTGTTTACACCTGGCCATGCCAGTGGTATTGAGTAGCATATCCCAGTGCTAAGGGTCCTGGGTGCAACAATCTTTCAATGGGGAATAGCAGCACTGAGTTTGTCAAGTGCACCCATGTTTGCAACTCCAACAATACACACGTATGTATGTATGTATGTATGTATGTATGTATGTATGTGTATCTATGTGTATCTATCTATCTATCTATCTATCCACCCATCTATCTCTATATATATTTATCTCTCTCTCTCTCTCTATATGTATATATATATATATATATATATATATATATATAATTTTTTTTTCTTTTAAATATATATATATATATATATATATATGTGTATACATATAGAGAGAGAGAGAGATGGAAATACTTTTTTAAACATGTTTTCACCTCATTTTTACCTTCTTTTTTTCTTCTCTCCATGTTTTCCTTCTTTCCTATGCTGCTGCTTCTTATTTTTCTTCTTTTTCAAACCCTATCATTGCACTATTGCTTATTCAATACCACTAGCAGATGGAGACACTATATTACAACATTAGTTGTGAGCAGCAGTTTGTACAAACAAATGCCTCATAGCTGATGTCCTATCCACCTAGGCACATAGGCACCACCTATTGTCTTTTGCCTGCAGTAGGGGCCCACTGGACTAGCCAGCAAGCAGCTGCAGCTGCAGCAAATAAACAGATAACCTTTCTTTCCAACACTGAAACCTGGTGGTGCACTTAATATCTGCTATCAGATAGGGGACATATCAGATATTAAACTGATATAAACAGACAAAACATTTGATACCAGCCAAAAGGAAGGATGAGAAGTGATAACTGTGAAAGGGGAGGAACCAACGCTGTCCCCTTCACATGCACCATCACTACTTGTAGGAAGGGAGGCTGGCTGGCAGCCTCCCATACACACTCTGGCTGGGTGGCAGTCACCCACCAGTACACACAGCAGACCCTAAACCCATATCATTATTGCTAAGCAGGAAGATGGGAGTCCATTTCACTCTGATGGACCATTTTTAAATGCAATCCATAACCTGGCTTTGGCAGGAACCCTTCTTACTCCTCCTACTTGCATTTGATACTGGGTTTAGGATCTGCATAGGAAACACACACACACACACACACACACACAGAAGCACACACTTACCTGTGTTGCCTGCTGACGCCTCCTTGGCTGTCCCCAAACGGTATAAAACCAACAGCCATGGGAAGCTGTAAGGATAGAGGACATACCTGCATCCTATTGGACTCACTTGTCTTGGTTAAATCCAACTTATTTGACAACCTATGGTGCTGCTACTTCTGCTCATGGCAGTGCTGCTTCTGACAAGGCTGTTCTTTGGTGGGCCTAGGCGACATCACAATCTCCATGGTTACATACACAACAAAGGTCAGATGTTGTTTACACCTGGCCATGCCAGTGGTATTGAGTAGCATATCCCAGTGCTAAGGGTCCTGGGTGCAACAATCTTTCAATGGGGAATAGCCGCACTGAGTTTGTCAAGTGCACCCATGTTTGCAACTCCAACAATACACACGTATGTATGTATGTATGTATGTGTATCTATCTATCTATCTATCTATCTATCCACCCAACTATCTCTATATATATTTATCTCTCTCTCTCTCTATATATGTATATATATATATATATATATATATATATAATTTTTTTTCTTTTAAATATATATATATATATATATATATATATATATATATATATGTATATACATATAGAGAGAGAGAGAGAGAGATGGAAATACTTTTTTAAACATGTTTTCACCTCATTTTTACCTTCTTTTTTCTTCTCTCCATGTTTTCCTTCTTTCCTATGCTGCTGCTTCTTATTTTTCTTCTTTTTCAAACCCTATCATTGCACTATTGCTTATTCAATACCACCAGCAGATGGAGACACTATATTACAACATTAGTTGTGAGCAGCAGTTTGTACAAACAAATGCCTCATAGCTGATGTCCTATCCACCTAGGCACATAGGCACCACCTATTGTCTTTTGCCTGAAGTAGGGGCCCACTGGACTAGCCAGCAAGCAGCTGCAGCTGCAGCAAATAAACAGATAACCTTTCTTTCCAACACTGAAACCTGGTGGTGCACTTAATATCTGCTATCAGATAGGGGACATATCAGATATTAAACTGATATAAACAGACACCACATTTGATACCAGCCAAAAGGAAGGATGAGAAGTGATAACTGTGAAAGGGGAGGAACCAACGCTGTCCCCTTCACATGCACCATCACTACTTGTAGGAAGGGAGGCTGGCTGGCAGCCTCCCATACACACTCTGGCTGGGTGGCAGTCACCCACCAGTACACACAGCAGACCCTAAACCCATATCATTATTGCTAAGCAGGAAGATGGGAGTCCATTTCACTCTGATGGACCATTTTTAAATGCAATCCATAACCTGGCTTTGGCAGGAACCCTTCTTACTCCTCCTACTTGCATTTGATACTGGGTTTAGGATCTGCATAGGAAACACACACACACACACACACACACACACACACACACACACAAGCACACACTTACCTGTGTTGCCTGCTGACGCCTCCTTGGCTGTCCCCAAACGGTATAAAACCAACAGCCATGGGAAGCTGTAAGGATAGAGAACATACCTGCATCCTATTGGACTCACTTGTCTTGGTTAAATCCAACTTATTTGACAACCTATGGTGCTGCTACTTCTGCTCATGGCAGTGCTGCTTCTGACAAGGCTGTTCTTTGGTGAGCCTAGGCGACATCACAATCTCCATGGTTACATACACAACAAAGGTCAGATGTTGTTTACACCTGGCCATGCCAGTGGTATTGAGTAGCATATCACAGTGCTAAGGGTCCTGGGTGCAACAATCTTTCAATGGGGAATAGCCGCACTGAGTTTGTCAAGTGCACCCATGTTTGCAACTCCAACAATACACACATATCTATGTATGTATGTATGTGTGTATGTGTGTATGTGTGTATGTGTGTATGTGTATCTCTCTATCTATCTATCTATCTATCTATCCACCCATCTATCTCTATATATATTTATCTCTCTCTCTCTATATGTATATATATAATTTTTTTTTCTTTTAAATATATATATATATATATATACATATAGAGAGAGAGAGAGAGATGGAAATACTTTCTTAAACATGTTTTCACCTCATTTTTACCTTCTTTTTTTTCTTCTCTCCATGTTTTCCTTCTTTCCTCCTTTTTTCATATGCTGCTGCTTCTTATTTTTCTTCTTTTTCAGACCCTATCATTGCACTATTGCTTATTCAATACCACCAGCAGATGGAGACACTATATTACAACATTAGTTGTGAGCAGCAGTTTGTACAAACAAATGCCTCATAGCTGATGTCCTATCCACCTAGGCACATAGGCACTACCTATTGTCTATTGCCTGCAGTAGGGACCCACTGGACTAGACAGCAAGCAGCTGCAGCAAATAAACAGATAATCTTTCTTTCCAACACTGAAACCTGGTGGTGCATTTAATATATGCTATCAGATAGGGGACATATCAGATATTAAACTGATATAAACAGACACCACATTTGATACCAGCCAAAAGGAAGGATGAGAAGTGATAACTGTGAAAGGGGAGGAACCAACGCTGTCCCCTTCACATGCACCATCATTACTTGTAGGAAGGGAGGCTGGCTGGCAGCCTCCCATACACACTCTGGCTGGGTGGCAGTCACCCACCAGTACACACAGCAGACCCTAAACCCATATCATTATTGCTAAGCAGGAAGATGGGAGTCCATTTCACTCTGATGGACCATTTTTAAATGCAATCCATAACCTGGCTTTGGCAGGAACCCTTCTTACTCCTCCTACTTGCATTTGATACTGGGTTTAGGATCTGCATAGGAAACACACACACACACACACACACACACACACACATACAAGCACACACTTACCTGTGTTGCCTGCTGACGCCTCCTTGGCTGTCCCCAAACGGTATAAAACCAACAGCCACGGGAAGCTGTAAGGATAGAGGACATACCTGCATCCTATTGGACTCACTTGTCTTGGTTAAATCCAACTTATTTGACAACCTATGGTGCTGCTACTTCTGCTCATGGCAGTGCTGCTTCTGACAAGGCTGTTCTTTGGTGGGCCTAGGCGACATCACAATCTCCATGGTTACATACACAACAAAGGTCAGATGTTGTTTACACCTGGCCATGCCAGTGGTATTGAGTAGCATATCCCAGTGCTAAGGGTCCTGGGTGCAACAATCTTTCAATGGGGAATAGCCGCACTGAGTTTGTCAAGTGCACCCATGTTTGCAACTCTAACAATACACACATATGTATGTATGTATGTATGTATGTGTGTATGTGTGTATGTGTGTATGTGTGTATGTGTGTATGTATGTCTATCTATCTATCTATCTATCTATCTATCTATCCACCCATCTATCTCTATATATATTTATCTCTCTCTCTCTCTCTCTATATGTATATATATATAATTTTTTTTCTTTTAAATATATATATATATATATATATATATATATATATGTATATACATATAGAGAGAGAGAGAGATGGAAATACTTTTTTAAACATGTTTTCACCTCATTTTTACCTTCTTTTTTTCTTCTCTCCATGTTTTCCTTCTTTCCTATGCTGCTGCTTCTTATTTTTCTTCTTTTTCAGACCCTATCATTGCACTATTGCTTATTCAATACCACCAGCAGATGGAGACACTATATTACAACATTAGTTGTGAGCAGCAGTTTGTACAAACAAATGCCTCATAGCTGATGTCCTATCCACCTAGGCACATAGGCACCACCTATTGTCTATTGCCTGCAGTAGGGGCCCACTGGACTAGCCAGCAAGCAGCTGCAGCAAATAAACAGATAATCTTTCTTTCCAACACTGAAACCTGGTGGTGCATTTAATATATGCTATCAGATAGGGGACATATCAGATATTAAACTGATATAAACAGACACCACATTTGATACCAGCCAAAAGGAAGGATGAGAAGTGATAACTGTGAAAGGGGAGGAACCAACGCTGTCCCCTTCACATGCACCATCATTACTTGTAGGAAGGG
>NW_026609824.1:1197500-1202500 GCF_029499605.1 Hyla sarda
ATATATATATATATATATATATATACATATAGAGAGAGAGAGAGATGGAAATACTTTCTTAAACATGTTTTCACCTCATTTTTACCTTCTTTTTTTTCTTCTCTCCATGTTTTCCTTCTTTCCTCCTTTTTTCATATGCTGCTGCTTCTTATTTTTCTTCTTTTTCAGACCCTATCATTGCACTATTGCTTATTCAATACCACCAGCAGATGGAGACACTATATTACAACATTAGTTGTGAGCAGCAGTTTGTACAAACAAATGCCTCATAGCTGATGTCCTATCCACCTAGGCACATAGGCACCACCTATTGTCTTTTGTCTGCAGTAGGGACCCACTGGACTAGCCAGCAAGCAGCTGCAGCAGCAAATAAACAGGTAATCTTTCTTTCCAACACTGAAACCTGGTAGTGCACTTAATATATGCTACCAGATAGGGGACATATCAGATATTAAACTGATATAAACAGACACCACATTTGATACCAGCCAAAAGGAAGGATGATAAGTGATAACTGTGAAAGGGGAGGAACCAACGCTGTCCCCTTCACATGCGCCATCACTACTTGTAGGAAGGGAGGCTGGCTGGCAGCCTCCCATACACACTCTGGCTGGGTGGCAGTCACCCACCAGTACACACAGCAGACCCTAAACCCATATCATTATTGCTAAGCAGGAAGATGGGAGTCCATTTCACTCTGATGGACCATTTTTAAATGCAATCCATAACCTGGCTTTGGCAGGAACCCTTCTTACTCCTCCTACTTGCATTTGATACTGGGTTTAGGATCTGCATAGGAAACACACACACACACACACACACACACACACACAAGCACACACTTACCTGTGTTGCCTGCTGACGCCTCCTTGGCTGTCCCCAAACGGTATAAAACCAACAGCCATGGGAAGCTGTAAGGATAGAGAACATACCTGCATCCTATTGGACTCACTTGTCTTGGTTAAATCCAACTTATTTGACAACCTATGGTGCTGCTACTTCTGCTCATGGCAGTGCTGCTTCTGACAAGGCTGTTCTTTGGTGAGCCTAGGCGACATCACAATCTCCATGGTTACATACACAACAAAGGTCAGATGTTGTTTACACCTGGCCATGCCAGTGGTATTGAGTAGCATATCACAGTGCTAAGGGTCCTGGGTGCAACAATCTTTCAATGGGGAATAGCCGCACTGAGTTTGTCAAGTGCACCCATGTTTGCAACTCCAACAATACACACATATCTATGTATGTATGTATGTGTGTATGTGTGTATGTGTGTATGTGTATCTCTCTATCTATCTATCTATCTATCTATCCACCCATCTATCTCTATATATATTTATCTCTCTCTCTCTATATGTATATATATAATTTTTTTTTCTTTTAAATATATATATATATATATATATACATATAGAGAGAGAGAGAGAGATGGAAATACTTTCTTAAACATGTTTTCACCTCATTTTTACCTTCTTTTTTTTCTTCTCTCCATGTTTTCCTTCTTTCCTCCTTTTTTCATATGCTGCTGCTTCTTATTTTTCTTCTTTTTCAGACCCTATCATTGCACTATTGCTTATTCAATACCACCAGCAGATGGAGACACTATATTACAACATTAGTTGTGAGCAGCAGTTTGTACAAACAAATGCCTCATAGCTGATGTCCTATCCACCTAGGCACATAGGCACTACCTATTGTCTATTGCCTGCAGTAGGGACCCACTGGACTAGACAGCAAGCAGCTGCAGCAAATAAACAGATAATCTTTCTTTCCAACACTGAAACCTGGTGGTGCATTTAATATATGCTATCAGATAGGGGACATATCAGATATTAAACTGATATAAACAGACACCACATTTGATACCAGCCAAAAGGAAGGATGAGAAGTGATAACTGTGAAAGGGGAGGAACCAACGCTGTCCCCTTCACATGCACCATCATTACTTGTAGGAAGGGAGGCTGGCTGGCAGCCTCCCATACACACTCTGGCTGGGTGGCAGTCACCCACCAGTACACACAGCAGACCCTAAACCCATATCATTATTGCTAAGCAGGAAGATGGGAGTCCATTTCACTCTGATGGACCATTTTTAAATGCAATCCATAACCTGGCTTTGGCAGGAACCCTTCTTACTCCTCCTACTTGCATTTGATACTGGGTTTAGGATCTGCATAGGAAACACACACACACACACACACACACACACATACAAGCACACACTTACCTGTGTTGCCTGCTGACGCCTCCTTGGCTGTCCCCAAACGGTATAAAACCAACAGCCACGGGAAGCTGTAAGGATAGAGGACATACCTGCATCCTATTGGACTCACTTGTCTTGGTTAAATCCAACTTATTTGACAACCTATGGTGCTGCTACTTCTGCTCATGGCAGTGCTGCTTCTGACAAGGCTGTTCTTTGGTGGGCCTAGGCGACATCACAATCTCCATGGTTACATACACAACAAAGGTCAGATGTTGTTTACACCTGGCCATGCCAGTGGTATTGAGTAGCATATCCCAGTGCTAAGGGTCCTGGGTGCAACAATCTTTCAATGGGGAATAGCCGCACTGAGTTTGTCAAGTGCACCCATGTTTGCAACTCTAACAATACACACATATGTATGTATGTATGTGTGTATGTGTGTATGTGTGTATGTGTGTATGTGTGTATGTATGTCTATCTATCTATCTATCTATCTATCTATCCACCCATCTATCTCTATATATATTTATCTCTCTCTCTCTCTCTCTATATGTATATATATATAATTTTTTTTTCTTTTAAATATATATATATATATATATATATATATATGTATATACATATAGAGAGAGAGAGAGATGGAAATACTTTTTTAAACATGTTTTCACCTCATTTTTACCTTCTTTTTTTCTTCTCTCCATGTTTTCCTTCTTTCCTATGCTGCTGCTTCTTATTTTTCTTCTTTTTCAGACCCTATCATTGCACTATTGCTTATTCAATACCACCAGCAGATGGAGACACTATATTACAACATTAGTTGTGAGCAGCAGTTTGTACAAACAAATGCCTCATAGCTGATGTCCTATCCACCTAGGCACATAGGCACCACCTATTGTCTATTGCCTGCAGTAGGGGCCCACTGGACTAGCCAGCAAGCAGCTGCAGCAAATAAACAGATAATCTTTCTTTCCAACACTGAAACCTGGTGGTGCATTTAATATATGCTATCAGATAGGGGACATATCAGATATTAAACTGATATAAACAGACACCACATTTGATACCAGCCAAAAGGAAGGATGAGAAGTGATAACTGTGAAAGGGGAGGAACCAACGCTGTCCCCTTCACATGCACCATCATTACTTGTAGGAAGGGAGGCTGGCTGGCAGCCTCCCATACACACTCTGGCTGGGTGGCAGTCACCCACCAGTACACACAGCAGACCCTAAACCCATATCATTATTGCTAAGCAGGAAGATGGGAGTCCATTTCACTCTGATGGACCATTTTTAAATGCAATCCATAACCTGGCTTTGGCAGGAACCCTTCTTACTCCTCCTACTTGCATTTGATACTGGGTTTAGGATCTGCATAGGAAACACACACACACACACACACACACACACACATACAAGCACACACTTACCTGTGTTGCCTGCTGACGCCTCCTTGGCTGTCCCCAAACGGTATAAAACCAACAGCCACGGGAAGCTGTAAGGATAGAGGACATACCTGCATCCTATTGGACTCACTTGTCTTGGTTAAATCCAACTTATTTGACAACCTATGGTGCTGCTACTTCTGCTCATGGCAGTGCTGCTTCTGACAAGGCTGTTCTTTGGTGGGCCTAGGCGACATCACAATCTCCATGGTTACATACACAACAAAGGTCAGATGTTGTTTACACCTGGCCATGCCAGTGGTATTGAGTAGCATATCCCAGTGCTAAGGGTCCTGGGTGCAACAATCTTTCAATGGGGAATAGCCGCACTGAGTTTGTCAAGTGCACCCATGTTTGCAACTCCAACAATACACACATATGTATGTATGTATGTGTGTATGTGTGTATGTGTGTATGTGTGTATGTGTGTATGTGTGTATGTATGTCTATCTATCTATCTATCCATCTATCCACCCATCTATCTCTATATATATTTATCTCTCTCTCTCTATATGTATATATATATATATATATATATATATATATAATTTTTTTTTCTTTTAAATATATATATATATATATATATATATGTATATACATAGAGAGAGAGAGAGAGATGGAAATACTTTTTTAAACATGTTTTCACCTCATTTTTACCTTCTTTTTTTCTTCTCTCCATGTTTTCCTTCTTTCCTATGCTGCTGCTTCTTATTTTTCTTCTTTTTCAGACCCTATCATTGCACTATTGCTTATTCAATACCACCAGCAGATGGAGACACTATATTACAACATTAGTTGTGAGCAGCAGTTTGTACAAACAAATGCCTCATAGCTGATGTCCTATCCACCTAGGCACATAGGCACCACCTATTGTCTATTGCCTGCAGTAGGGGCCCACTGGACTAGCCAGCAAGCAGCTGCAGCAAATAAACAGATAATCTTTCTTTCCAACACTGAAACCTGGTGGTGCATTTAATATATGCTATCAGATAGGGGACATATCAGATATTAAACTGATATAAACAGACACCACATTTGATACCAGCCAAAAGGAAGGATGAGAAGTGATAACTGTGAAAGGGGAGGAACCAACGCTGTCCCCTTCACATGCACCATCATTACTTGTAGGAAGGGAGGCTGGCTGGCAGCCTCCCATACACACTCTGGCTGGGTGGCAGTCACCCACCAGTACACACAGCAGACCCTAAACCCATATCATTATTGCTAAGCAGGAAGATGGGAGTCCATTTCACTCTGATGGACCATTTTTAAATGCAATCCATAACCTGGCTTTGGCAGGAACCCTTCTTACTCCTCCTACTTGCATTTGATACTGGGTTTAGGATCTG